>NC_033794.1:47456556-47458919 GCF_001876935.1 Asparagus officinalis | reverse complement strand
AGTTTCGAGATGTTTCCAATTGAAGCTGTATTCCCTGCTGTTCGTCTAGCACACGATTACTCATATGCTCTCCTTTTAGCTATGATCACATGCATTCATAGAGGATTGCGGCAGTTGTGTGCCCAATTCTATCGAGGCGTTGAGAATCCTCGTGCAGAGCTCCCTTACGCCTATCTTATAGCGTGGTTCGTGATGTACTACCCCACACTCATGACTACACCTTCTGCTCATGATGATGGTCAAACCATCCTCTTTATCCTGCGGTTAGAGAACTTCTTATGGACTAAGGCATACATGGCAACGATGAGGAATGACCTCAGAGATCAGTGTAGGATCTGCGGAAACACACACTAAACACTAGAGGGGGGTGAATAGTGTTATCTAAAAATTTTGCAATATGATTTATAAATTGCAAGAACAAATGACAACAATTACAAAAATTGAACAATCACAAAAAAAGAACTTTTATACTAGTTCCACCACCCAGGGTGTACATCCAGTCCCCAAACAAATCTCGTTTAAGATTTCCATTATGATTTTGAAATCAATTACAAAATCAAACCGAACCTGACCAATTGACAAGACCATGCCAATTGCAACCAATCTCTAAACCAAGAGATCTTCTCTCACACCCGAGAGAAACCTTCTTTGAAGTAAGATCACAAATTCCTATAAGCCTTAAAGTGTTAGTGAAGTGCAGCAGTAGCTTAGGAACTTTTTAACTCTCTGAATAATACCTAAACAATCTTTAATAATGATGGGGAACAAATGCACTTCCAGAACTTTTCTTTTCTTATTACTTAGAATGAAAATTTGAATCAAGAGGGCTTGAATTTGCACAAATTTTGAATCTTTTGTATATGAGAGTTGGTGAGAAAATTCTGAAGTTAACACCTATTTATAGCCTCTGAAAAAAACTCAAAATTTAAACCAATTAACGTTTTAAAAATAGCTATAAACATTCAAATATTCAAATTCAGAAAGTTGAGAAAACTATCTCTGTAGTCGACTACTAGTCTTAGTAGTCGACTACACTGAGTCTATTCAGACTCTGTGAAGTTAGAAAACTGGTTAGTAGTCGACTACTATTGGCATTAGTCGACTAGTTTGTAAGACTGAAGTTTCTGTAAGTTTAAACTGACTCAGATTAATCGACTATTAAGCATAGTAGTCGACTAATCTATAAATTCATAGATTCTGTAACTTTGACCAAGGCTTGAGTAGTCGACTACTAAGGGTATTAGTCGACTACTAAAATATAGATATGAGATATATGATATTTTTTTAGACTCACTATATATCTATAAACTCTAATGGTTAACTTAGGGGAATTCTATAGTTAATCACACACTAAGCATGTGTTAATGTGTTCTAAATACTATGTGCGTGTATGTGTTGTCAGTGATCAAGGCTTGTACAAAAGTTCTAAGCAAAGAAAATATAAAATTACAAATTTACGAAGCACATATTCTTCTTTGCTTGTCTTGTTGCCTTGAACTCATTTTGCACTAAGTTCACATATCTTGAGCATATTGGATGTTTTTATCTGCATTGATATGTTAGTTCATATATAATACATATAGTAAATAAATTTTTATCATTAAAATTATATCTTGGGGACAAGATATCCAACATTCTCCCACTTTTTAATGATGACAAATAATTTAAGCACTAGTAAGTATATCACACAAAAATTAAAAACTTATGAACATTATATACTTACTCCCCCTGCATTAAAGCATATTAGAATCCCTGAAAATCATATGTATCATAGTATAGCATATAGTATATCTCTCCCCCTTTGTGATTAACAAAAAGGATTAAACATTACTCTAAACATGTAAGAATTTCATCTTCATGAGCTAAAACTTCAAATAAATCATCCAAATTGTGAACATAGTCCATAACTTCACCCATCCAAATAGGTAGGCAAAGACTTTCTATAAAGATCAATATTTTAATAACTTCCATCATCACAATCTGTGGTTAAAAATATTTAGCTCACATTATAAGCAATTTCTCTAGTTGAACACAACATACTAAGCAAAATATATTAAACAACCATAGTACCAACATTAAACACACATAGTACAGAATTACAATTTGCAATTGTTCAAAAGAAAATTACTACATAAGTCTGAAACAAACTACGCAAATTACTACATAATGTTTTGACACAAATGAGTACATTGTGAAATAAAATGCATGCACTCTAGTATGAAGGGCTTGGAGGAGGCGAAGGTCCTTGGAAATATGAATCAAACTTGAGATTCATGTCATGCAACATCTTCTTTATGTCTTCCTGATTGCTCAATATGAATGTATTCTAATCATAAATTGCTTGTTGACTAGTCTCGAGATTG
>NC_033794.1:47448161-47456543 GCF_001876935.1 Asparagus officinalis | reverse complement strand
TATTGTGCATCTGAGAAACAAGAGGGGTTTGATTGCAATGGAGGAGGTGTGTAGCTTGTTGAAGGAGGTGTTTGGGTTGAGGATTGAGGAATATCTTGAGGGTTAGGTGCTTGAAGTTAGTGTGGTTCATTTTGAGGATTAGTGTCATGAAGTTGAAAGTTTGTGTGTTTCATCCTAGCAAGGGTATTAGAGTCAAAGAACTCAACCGATCGAACCACAAAATTCTCAGATTCGAGATCAACATGGATTTTTTTCAAAAATTTTAGTTAGGAAGGCACCATATAGAAGAAAACCTTTTGGTATAACCAAAAGATTGTCAAAAACTACTTCAGCCCAATTAACTTGAATATTAGCCATTATAGCATATAAGGCCAAAGCTAGATCTTGAGATAAGAAATGGAAACTCCCGGTTTTAGGAAAGATGTTATACACAAGGATTCTTGCAATAAAACAAGGAATTGGTCGAAGTTTATTCGAATGTTGTAAGGGTAATCCATGACCGGGAAGTAAAATGTGATTAGTAAGCAAGTCTTGATCCGTCATTTTAATACTTCGAAGTTGTACACCTTTATAAGGGATATTGAGAATTTTCCCAAGTGTTTTTGGAGTTAATTCAATTTCAATTCCCTTAACAAGTGTCGATAGATTTTTGGTACCACTAATTGTTTCAAGACGAGTTATATTGGTGTAAAATAGTTAAACTAAGAAAGGATAATAGGGTTTTTGATTTTCAGAGGAAAACAACTCTAATAATCCAACATTTTCAAAGTACAAATTGAAGTTATGTAAAACAAAGTCCTCAAATTTGACAAATCAACCCGGAAGAATTTCATAATTTGAGTCAGTCTTAAATTCTTCAAGTAGTTTTGGACTTTTCAAGTAGATTGTGATTTCATCAGCAATTATGGAAGGATTTTGCTTGGATTTCTTTGATCTAGACATAATTTCATAAATAAAAGTGAAAAGATCAAGTAGGAATGAACTTACCCAATTTTGTAGAATGCCCTAGAGGAGGAATAGTCGACTAGTAGACATTATAGTCGACTATAGGAACTGAAATACCTTAGAAATTCAAAGACTTGGAAGAAATTTTGAAGAAAAGTGGAAGAGATAAGATGCCCTAGAGTTAGCTTCAGAGGTCCTGAAGAGGGAGAGGAGTTCTGTCTGTTTTAGGGAGTGAGAGAATGTGGGTAGTTGTTGAGTTAGGGTATGTGTCTTAAGGAAAATTCAATGGTCAAGATTAGATCTTAAAAACAAATGCATGGTCAAGATTTAATCTAAAAAGAATGTGATAAATGGCTAGGATAGATCAAGCCTATAATGAATGGATGAGATGCATCTAACTTAAGTTAAATGGTTATTGGACTTTGGGTATGGTAGATAAAGATCCAATAAGAAATAAAACTATATATAGTGAAAAATATATGCATGCAGTCGACTACTTAGATTAATAGTCTACTACTCTGTATTCGACAGAGTTCTGTCAACACATTTTCACTCATATTAGTCGACTACTAAGCCTATTAGTCGACTATTCTGTAAATGACAGTGTATCTTATTTCTCATGCATGTCAGAGTAGTCGACTACTAAGCTTATTAGTCGACTACTAATGTTGTGTATGCATATGTTATGATCTTAAAAATTAATTTAAATCTAACATTGAACAAATACCTAATTCCCATCTTAAATTAACAAAAAATTCTTCTTTTAAAGGTTTAGTTAGTATATCTGCAACTTGTTTATCAGTTGATATAAAATCCAATGAAAAGTCACCCTTAAGCACATGATCACGTAAGAAGTGATGTCTAATATCAATGTGTTTTGTACGTGAATGTTAAATAGGATTTTTAGATAAATTAATGGCACTAGTATTATCACACATTATGGAAGATGTGGGACAAACTATACCATAGTCAGATAGTGTTAGTTTCATCCGTAGAACTTGAGCACAAGCAAAACTAGCAACATTGTATTCTACTTTAGTTGTTGACAATGATACTGAGTTTTGCTTTTTGCTAAACCAAGATACTAGTGAATGTCCCAAAAAGTGATACGTACCACTAGTACTTTTCCTATCGGATTTACATCCAGCAAAATCATCATCACTATATGACATTAAATCAAATGTTCTATTCTTTGGATAAAACAAACTAAAATCTGTAGTATCTTTAAGATATCTAAAAATTCTTTTTACTGCTTTAAGGTGTGACTCTTTAGGGTTAGATTGATATCTAGCACACAAACAAACGCTAAACATTATATTAGGTCTTCTAGCAGTAAGATAAAGAAGTGATCCAATCATACCTCGATAAAGTTTTTGATCAACATTCTTACCATTCTCATCCTTGTCAAGAGATGTAGTAGTACTCATTGAAGTTCTTTTGCTTGTAGTATTATCCATCCCAAAGCGTTTGAGTAAATCTTTTGCATATTTGCTTTGATTGATGAAAGTTCCTTCAATTGTTTGATTTGAAGTCCAAGGAAGAAGTTGAGTTCACCCATGTGACTCATTTCAAATTCATTCTGTATAATCTTAGCAAACTCTTGACAAAGACCATTGTTAGTAGATCTAAATATAATATCAACTACATAATTTGAATTAACAATATATCTTTATTTATTTTCTTAATAAATAATATAGAATCAACCTTCCTAATATCAAATCCGAAAGACAAAAGAAAGTTCTTTAGTCTATCATACCAAGCACGGGGTGCTTGTTTAAGACCATACAAAGCTTTCTTAAGTTTGAAAACATGGTTTGGAAAACTTTCATGCTCAAATCCAGGAGGTTGTTCCACAAACACTACTTCTTTAATAAATCCATTCAAAAATGTATTTTTAACATCCATTTGAAATAGTTTAAACTCCATAAAACATGCAAATGCAAGCAAAATTCTAATAGATTCTAAACGAGCAACTGGTGCATAGGTTTCATCATAATCAATACATTCTTCTTGATTATAATCTTGTGCAACCAATCTAGCTTTGTTTCTAATAACTTAGTCAGATTCATCCAATTTATTTCAAAATATCCATTTGGTTCCTATAATGGATTTATCTTAAAGTCTAGGCACAAGATCCCAAACGTTATTTCTTATAAATTGATTGAGTTCTTCTTGCATAGCTATAATCCAATAATCATCTAAACATGCTTCTCTAATATCTTTAGGTTCTTTTGTAGAAACAAAAGCAACATGTGTATATAAATTCAATTGAGATCTAGTTTGAACACCACGAGAAATATCTCCAATAATCAATTCACGTGGATGATTTCTAACATCTACATATGCTTTTGGTAAATCATGAGTATTAATAGAATTATCAATAATAGGAGATGGTTGATCAATAAAATCATTGTCATCAAGTTTATTATCATTATTACTAGTATTTACATAAAATTCATCAAAAGAAACATGAAATGATTCTTCAATCATTGGAGTTCTTTTGTTGAAAATTCTATAAGCTTTGCTACAAATAGAATAACCAATAAATATACCTTCATCAGATTTTGAATCAAATTTATCTAAAGAATCCTTTATATTTAAAATAAAACACTTACACCCAAAAACTTTGAAATATAAAACTTTTGGAATGTGATTGTAAAACAATTCAAAACATGTTTTATTTAAAATAGGTCTCAATAGAACTCTATTTAAAACATAACATGCGGTAGAAACAGCTTCAACCTAAAAATACTTCGGTAGATTAGACTCCATAATCATTATTCTAGCATATTCTTATAGTGTTCTATTTTTTCTTTCAACAACTCCATTTTCTTGAGGAGTGTAAGGAAAAGAAAATTCATGTGAGATACCGTTTTTATTTCAAAATTTAGAAAATAACTCATTTTCAAACTCACCATCATGATCACTTCTAATAGTCACAATGATAGCAGATTTTTAATTTTGAATCTTTTTACAAAATGCAGAAAATTCATCAAAAGCATCATTCTTATGCTTTAAAAACATAACCCATGTAAATCTAGAGTAATCATCAATAATGACAAATGCATATCTACTTCCATTTAAAAATGCAATTTTAGAGGGACCAAATAAATCCATATGTAATAATTCTAATGGTCTACTAGTAGAAACAACACATTTAGATTTAAAAGTAGATTTATGAATCTTTCCTTGTTGACATGCATCACAAAAATGATTTTTCTTAAATACAAGTTTTGGCAAACTATGTACTAAATTGTGTTTTGAAATGCATGAAATGTTTTTCATATTCACATGCCCAAAACATTTATGCCAAAGTAATGTATCAATATTGGATGCAACTAAACAAAATTCATTAGAAACAAAGTTCATTGATAAAACATAAATATTATTCTTTCTAATGCCTCTAAATAAGATATTATTCAAATCTGAATCATAAATCAAGTAAGTATATTTTTCAAAAATAATTTTAAAACATTTATCACATAATTGACTAATGCTAATCAAATTACGTTTAAGACCTTCTACTAATAAAACATTATCTATTAAAGGCTTATGTGGATTACATGTCCTGATGGTAAGGTCTGTGGTACCAAGCCTTTTCCTTGTTGATTGTAAGGGTGGTCATTGACAATCTTCAATTCTGCCTTGGAGATGGGCATGACTCCTGCCGGTGTATGAACCTCAGGGAGACCCGTTCCAAATTGAAGGGTGATCATGTTTGTAGTCACTGCTTTTTATACGTTCTTCTTCTTTAGGACTCCTGCGTCATAAAGAGCTTACAACTTATCCTTAAAGATATAGCATTTGGAGGTGTGGTGACCGATAAATCTGTGGTAAGCACAGTAGCCTGGATCTTCGGTTTTGTTTACGTCTTCAGGTTTTATGACTTCTGGCAGCATGATGCTATTGCTCTTGAGAAGAGTACCAAAGGTAGCCACCACCTGGTCTTCTGTAAAGTCGTATTGCCTTTGCAGACGTGGCTCGAAGGACTTAGGCCTTTGCCTCTATGCCGGTTTAGGGGCTGGAGTGGAATCGACAACCATGATCTCCTTCCCCCTTGACTGAGGGTTCCTAGAGGTGTTCGGTTCTGAAGTCTGCTCTTGGGCTGAGGTTCTTCAGCTTCTAATCTTTTTATCATGTTATTGACTTGCTCACCTTGCCGAACAAGTTCCTTCTAGGTCTGGGTTTCCACCCGTTGACTGTGGACAGAATGTCGATTGAGTGGTTGTTGCAGCACATCTCAACCAGGGTACTCAAGGAGACTTGGTCCTGACATTAAAGTGACTGACTCCTGAATCTCTTGATGAAATCATTAACTGACTACATCTTCTTTTGTTTGTCGGCCAGTAGGGTGGCCATCGATACTTTCGTATCGTCATTGGAGAAACGAGCCAAGAAAAGCCTCTCCACATCGGCCCATGAATTAATGGAGCCTGGCTCCAACTTGCGAAACCATTCAAAGGCTACCCCTTTTAGGGTGCCAATGAACAGTCAGGTGAGGAAGGTATCATTTCCCGTAAGAAATCCTATTTGAGACAGCAAATAGTAAATATGCTATGAGGGAGATCCCTTGCCATCAAATTGGACCATGCTCATCGGCTTGAACTTTGTCGGGTAGGAGATCGTGTCCCATTCGGGTGGATACGGCCTGACAACCCTAGTTTGCTCATGTTCCTCTGGAGTTTTAAGGTGTCGGCTTGGCTCTAGAATTTGTCGAGCCTCTTGTCTCTAGGAGAACTGCGGGAGTGGGACATCCTTTCTGAAGATTTACGGGAATAATCCGAACGTGATCCGTGATTATCCTCCTCCTCAGATGTGTGAGGCGGAGTAAACTCTTGCTCTCTATTCCTCGAGGGTCCTTGCCGATTCTACTAGTTTTTCTTCTTCTTCTTCTTCTTGCTAAGAAGTTGTGCCATCTGCTCTTTTAGAGAGTTGATGGTCGTCTACTACTCCTCAAACTTCTTAGCCAAGTCTTCCGAGGATTCGGCCATGTGCACCTTTGCGTGCTTGCCATAGGCTAAGCTTGAGATCTAAGATGTTTTCGCTACTGAGCACACCTCGTCCTCATTATCATAGATAGGCGACAAATGGGCATAATCAAACGGGGTAGCCGCTCCTGTCCGAAGGCGAGTGCGTTGGTGTACACCCCTATTTTCAACAGGGGGTCATTTGAATCCCGGGGTATATTCAGGATCTGATGAATCCGAATACCAGGATTTACCCTTTCCTGTCATGTTAACTATACCTGTTGGAAGCTCTAAGTCACCCATGGCTCGCCTCTTCTAAAGATGACATCTTCAGTGTGGATGTCTTGGCTCGGGAGATTGTTAAGAAAGCCTCTCGAAGACTGATAGCTTCGGTGCCTTAGTGCCCTGGTAGTTGGCAAGTACTGCCTAGATGAGCCTCTCGCAATGACACTAAGGGTTTGCCTCATGAATAGTGCGTTTACAAGTTAGATGATCCCTGAGATCTCTTGTGGGTTGGTGGTGAAAACCCCTAGCGTCGGAAGGACCAGATGTGCAATTGCATGGAAGAGACTCAAAGGAGTCAAAGTGAGAACATTTGGGGAATTTCCCAAGTGTCTACTTCATGCGACCTTGCCTTGACAGGTAAGGTTCTGAGTTTGGGTGAGCTTTAGCCGACTGTTGGCGAGCTCATGCTGTCTGTTCATTCAATTAAGGTTCACTCGCTTGAGTTGTTCTGGCTTTTCCTTTTTGGCTAAGGCTAGTTCTCAGGCTGTCCTACTATGGTTCGCCTGCATGCCTGCTTCTATTTAGGAGGTGAAGCTCGCCTATTGTGTAGAGCTTGCCTGTTTGAAGGCGTGGCTCGCCTAAATCATGGGGTTCGCCTGATCTAAGCGACTCGCCTGATTTGGACGACTCACCTAATTTGGACAGACGACTTGAAGAGCGAAGCTCGCCTGATTTGGTGAGTTTGCTTGAGTTGATGAGTTCACCCAAATAGGGAACTTAGCTGTCGGAGTGAGGCTCACCTAAAATGTCAAGCTCACCTGGAATGCTAAGTTCACCAGTTTTGGGAACTTTGCCAATACAAGTGAACTCGCCTGAATAGGTAGGCTCGCCCGATTGACTTGATCCGCCAAAACTGGGAACTTTTCGTTCCCGTCTGGCTATTCTTAGGCCTGAATAGTAATTTAGGTCATCATAGGAAGTGGAGGTTGGGGCTTCCTGGCGAGCGAGAGCTTGTCGTCGCCACCGTTGGGCTCTTCTAGAGAGGGGGAGACTCATGTCAATGGTGAAAGCGTGGTCCGCACCGACATGTACCACGGTCTCCTCTTGCATGGAACACTACGTGGGTTGCTTGGGAACCCAACGAGCAGTCCTTTGGCTTGCTTGGTTGGCCTTGATTGACTTGGGGGGAGATAGAACCCCCTGCTTTAGCTTGGGTAGAGCTCTCAAGCACTGCTGCCTTGACCACTTAGGGTTGAGCCACACGCGCGACTCTATAGCACTTGCATGATGCATGGCTACCAGAGGAGGAAGAAGACAAATATTATTCTTACTTGGCTTGGTCAATCTCGATCATAAGGGACTCAACAGTTGTTCCTTCCGCAACTTCGTCGAACTGTGCCACCACCAATTCATCTGAATGAACGGTTTTTCCTACTATGGTCGCCATCTTCTGTTGGTGCGTAAAAGATTGACTTCCCACCCGAGGGGGTCTGTTTGTATTTATAAGAATGACTTATTACAAACTAATGGTCAATGTTTTACAATATAAGAGGAGGGAATGTCCCTTCTTGTTTAACGTAGGTTTGTTGGTAGCAGTAGGACGCCTCCCTTGGTGCTCAAGCCGAGTTTTCTTCCCTTGGACGATCCGATCGAAGTTGTGGTTAGAGCTTCAGTACGCAGTAGAGGCTCCGGAGCGATTGAGTTTGACTATACCCGAGCTTGAAAAATATCAAAGACGTGAGCTTGGAGAGAGCTATGATGCAAGAGTTTGCAAAGAGCTGACGAGCCTCAAATCTGAGAGTTAGATTGAGTCTGCTTCAACAATCCAAGCAAGGAGCTAGGAATGTTCTACCAAGAAAGTGAGCCCAATGAAAGTCTTGGTTTGAAGAGCCTTTAGTATGAAAATCTCCAGCCCTGTGAACCTCCTTCATGCTGGCAAAGAGGTCCAATAAATAGGTAAGGGATGACATGAGACATCCCTTGATTTGTGAAATATGACCACCAATGGGTAAGGGGCACCATGCCCTCCCCTAGCTGTAGGATGTGACCACTAATAGGGATGATGAGAACCATGCTTCATCATCACCCAGGACGTGGGAAGTAGGTAGGCCCACTCCCACAAGCAAGCAGCCCGCTTGCATTGCTCAGGCGAGGTTAGCAAAGCTACGGGTGAGCTCATGAGCTATCTGAATGCTTAGGCGAGCTTGCAGGTGAGCATGGCGAATAGGCAGGGTCGACCGACGGG
>NC_033794.1:47358555-47448151 GCF_001876935.1 Asparagus officinalis | reverse complement strand
CCCCTCCAACATATGAGCTGGCGTTCGTTGGTAAGCGGAATTCATGCGGGCAAACTCCCTACAGGCGTGCTTGGCTCGTGCGGGCGAGCAAAGCATTCAGGCGAGGTTGAACTCGTACTGGCGAGCTCAATGACTTGACGAGCTTGATTCATTTGGGCGAGTCAAGCTAACAGGCGATGCTTGAGCTCTGCGGTGAGCTTAATAAACAGGCGGGATCGAGCTCTACGAGCGAGCTCAATAGTACAAGGAGTTGTTGAATTCTGCAGGCAAACTCAATAATTAGGAGTGGTTGAGCTCTACGGGCGAGCTTAATAAACATGAGAGATTGAGCTCTGCGAGCGAGTTCAATGAAAAGGCGAGGTTGAGCTCTACGGGCGGGCTCAACAAACAGGCGAGATTGAGCTCTACGGGCAAGCTCGATAAGGAGGCGAAGTTGAGCTCTACGGGTGAGCTCAACAAACAGGAGAAGCAGAGCTCTACGGGCGAGCTCATCAAGGAGGCGATTGGGCTCTACGGGTGATCTTAATAAACAAGAGATATTTGGCTCGTACTGGCGAGCAGAGCATGTTGGCACGTTCGCTCATGCTTGCAGGCGAGCTTTGCTAGGCTCGATGAATGCAGATGAGCCAAAGCTATTGGCAGGCGAGGCTAGACACTTAGGAAATTTTCACTACCTACACTATCGTTGTGACCATTGTGTTTACCTCACCATTGGTCTCTACACAAGGAACGACTCCATCCCCTGGTCAGTTCGAGATGATTTCTTCCAGTGTCGCACCATATTCCTCCTTTAATCGAGGGAAAGATTTCAGGGTGTTTAAGATTCGGGAGAACTTCCTCTTTATTTTGAAGGAATCCCCCTCTCAGGTGTTGGATCATGGTGATGACTTCACCGGGATCAAGGTGGTACTGAGGCTCTTTTAAACTTGATACAGAATTTGACCAGTGATATAGCTGTGATGCCATATAGAATCACTATAGCGAAGGTGGAAGACGTCTTCAAAAGGTGGCATGATCATCGTGATTGACCTCTTCTCCCTCAAGCTGAAGAGCGAGCTATGCAATATTTGAGGTAGAGGGATGACTCTATGTTTGAGCTTAGACACCAAGTGATTGAGAAGAAACGAAGCGTCAAAGAGCTCAAAGGGATTAGTGAAAAGTTGTCCAGCGAGCATCAAAGGACCACTTACGTTGATCAAAACCATTAGGTCTTGATCAAATCTTATAAGGCTACTCTTGCTGAGATCCAAGCTAAGCTGGCAGCAGCAGAAAACGACCTGAGGATAATAGTAGAGGCACAACAGACACTGGCAGCTAAGCAGGAGGAGCAGCAGACATCGCTCCAGGCTGAGCTTAGTGAATTGGAAAAGTTGGAAAGTGTCGTGAGCAACTTAGAGATGTCTAACGAGGAACTATGCAAGAAGGCATTGGCGAAAGTCGAAGCGGAGCATCAAAAGTTATTAGATGAACTTGCGGAATAACTTCACAAGGCCGTTTAATTACCTTAAGTTTGAGTTTTGTAATTTTGACCCCTGTCGCAGTAGCTTTCCATCAATAAACTTATGATTTTGTCCACCATTTATTTGTTCTTCTGACAAAGTTCGTATGTTGGATGAAGCTCATGTAAGAGACGAAGTTCGTCTGTTTTCATGAGACTCATTTTATTGAGCCTCGATGCTTCGAGACGAGGCTCGATAGCTAGCTGAACCTTGACGTTTTGATGTGAGATTTGACACTTTAACGAGTCTCGTCATTTTGGCATTTTGGGTCTTATCGTAGACAAGCTTCGTCGCTTTGAGGCGAGGTTCAACAAGTTGTTGGGCCTCAGCGCTCGAGCTTTGAGACTTATCTGAGCTTCGTCACTTTGAAGCGAGCTTCGATAATATATTGAGCCTCAGCACTCGGGATTTGGGACTCATCTGCACCTCGCCGCTCGAGCGGTAGAAAAATCTATGTGGGATTGTCATTTACAGTGAGGTCACATTAAATGTTGACACTATGCACCCCTCTTTTTAGGCCAGATGAAGAGTCGCCAGTTGGGGCCTCGAAATCTGTAAAATAGATCTTGGCCACTGACTTGATGGCCTTGCCTATAAATAGGCAACTGCCTCTTGAGAAGATGAATCATATTCTTTTCTCCAACTCTAAGTCAGAATGACTTTGAAAAACTTTCGTTGTTGAGCCCTTCTCCTTCCTTCTCCAAAATCTTGAGCTTTTTTTTATCTCATCGAGCTCTATGGCTTCAAAAATCACCGTCAGCAAAGGCTAGAGCAAGAAGATTTTGGGTTTTTTGGGTGAGGCCATCGTGCTTCCACCGATCAAATAAGGTAAAATCTTCTTAGAACGGATGTTTGAACTGCTCATTGTAGTTTAATTCTTCGAGAAGATGAACAGTCACTCCTTTAACTACCCAGTGCGGTTCTTTTGAGACGAAGTTCGTAAGATGGGCGAGACACCCTTGATGGACGAGACTCGTTTAGCTGATGAGGTTCGCCCATTCGACGAAGTTCGTCTTATTGATGAGGTTCGTCTGATAGATGAAGCTTGCACTATTTCTTAGGCGAGGCTCATTTTGTAGCCCATTTTGGCTCGTTTGAGCAAACTTTATCATCTTGCTCTTTGCAGCTCTTCATCTGCCTGTTCTTGTTTCTTCGCGTAGCGATATTAGTTCAGATGTAACCCTGACTAGAGCAGATCAGCCTCGCTACCCTATTCTTAAGAATCTCCTAATCTTTCAGAACCGAAGTCAGGAAGTGCTTCAACAACTTGCTAGGCTTTTGAATGCAACCCCGAGGAAGTATTCCCAGTCCAATCTTGTTTGCCTCTTCAACATGCTGAGCATCTCCAAGCATGCGAACCTTCTGTAGGCGTCAAAAATTGCCTATGGGTTCCCACACGTAGCTCAAGACAAAGAGAAGATGATGAATGATATCATCCAAGTCAAAGAAGTTTTTCTGACAACGATGAAACGCATGAAGCGAATTGGTAAAAGCGCACAACTCAACAAATTGACGAAACACGCGTAAAGGAGAAAGCAAGCGAACCGAAGGAATTGTAAACAGCCAAAAAAATCAAAAAATAATAATAATAACAATTAGCCAGGTGACTCGCATAGCGCCGAGTCACCGAATGGTGACCGCATAGAGCCAAGTCACCAAATGGTGACTCTCACAGCTCCGAGTCACCACGACTATTTGGGCCTCCCAAAACACGGATTTCAATATTTTATTAGAATTCTTATGTCCTAGGACCTCCCTAATTGTTCTGAAGTTATCCTTAAGTATGCCTGGGCGGTTATCAATTGCAGATAACGTCAAAATACTTGATCTTATCAGAAAACACGGCGACAAAAGCCTATAAATAGAAGCCCAGGGTCTTCAGTTGAAATGATCTAAAATCTGAGGGCGAGGTGCTGTCCAATTGAACAGTAGACCACAAATTTCAAAGGAGAATCAGCGAATCTTGACTAACTTTTTCATAAAGAAAAAGCCTTCGAAAGATTTGAGATTCTCTCCCCCTCCTTCCTCCGGATTAAACCTTCTTTTAATCTCGAGAAGAGCCACAATTCCGCTTGGTCGTGATTATCACTGCTGTAATTGTTTCCTTCGTGAAACAAGAGTATTAATCAAACTTGTCAACCGGATCTGATCCGTGACAGTCCACGGATTAACGCATCCTCGGCACAAGCAAAGATCCCACGCAAAGCAGCGGGTGATAAACGTCCTCTGCATTTTATTTGATAAAGTTGTAATCTTATTTTTCATTGCAAGAAGATCTTATAAAAAGATCAACTTTTCTTTGTTTTCTTCAAACTTGTAATCGATAAACGGTGTAACAAGTTTGATGACAATAAAAGCAACTTTTGACAGAAACAAACTGGCGACCACAATGAGAGGCGACGGTCTTTCTGCAAAGGCTGTAGTGTCACAACCAAGGATTTTCATCCCGGTTGATGAAGAGGTCGAATATGAGTTTGACCAATAGAAGTATGAGGAGTATATATCTTCTTCCTCTAGATCATCTTCCCACCATAAGAGCAAGAAGACCTCTTCCACAAGAAAAGTTCGTTGGTCTTCAGATCTGAAGACCCAAAATGATGAGCTCTCCACCTTTACTATTGCAGATTCATCCCCTAACGCTCCTACGATGTCTGAATAAGCCGGGTCTTCGGGACTGAACCTTTCCTTGGTCAAGGAGCCTATTGCTGAAAACGCACAAACTCTGTCAAAGAGAGCACAGCAAAGACGACATCAACGCCTTGCACGCCAGTTCGCCAAGGATTTAGAGCCAGTTAACGGGATCCGTTATGAGGCGGACCTGAGGTCTAGGAGGCGCCAAACACCACAACAACGAGCGAGTACCTTTTCCTCCAAACCAGCAGCGGATGAGTGGATCTGTGTCAAAAGGACATGTTCAACCCTTGAGGAACACATGCAGAAACATCGCGCATTGCTTGCACATATAAGAATCCTTATGCAGGAAGCCAAGAAACTACAGAAAGAAGAGGTGGCCCAAGAACCACCAAAACTACGCAAAGTATAGAGAAAAAAGGGTAGAAAGACGCTCGAAGTCTTCGAAAAAGAAAAACTGTCACGTATTGACTCGACCAAGCCCGAGTCATCAAATGGAGACTCGGTCAAGCCCGAGTCACCAAATGGAGACTCGGCCAAGGCCGAGTCACCAAATAGAGACTCGCGCCGCTTCCAAGCCACCAAGCCTTGTTTCGCTCCTATTTCACCTCCTGCAGTCTTTTTTGAGTCTCCAAAGGCCCCGGTTCCCATCACAACTAGTTCCACACCTCCCCTTTAAGCTTCATGATAGTGTGGACTTATCAAAATTCAAAATGAAGATTACAGATCGTCTCGATCATTCGCACAAAGATCGAAGTAAAACTCCGATTAAAGAACGTTTGGTTTCAGTAAATGAAAGCCAAACAACTCATCAGACTGGGGGTCGTGTGCATCATCCCAACAAATATAGAATCTCTCGTGCTGAGAAAGTACATGTAACCGCTCGCTTTGGATTACGAGTTGAAGTCCAAGAGCCCGTTGAGGACTCGCATTTACAAACGCGTAGTTCCAAACGAGTGACTCTTGGAGTTGAAGTCCAAGAGCCCGTTGAGGACTCGCATTTACAAACGCGTAGTTCCAAACGAGTGACTCTTGAGAACACCAGGGAAGTGTGTTCGTCAGACATTTACAAACGCGTAGTTCCAAACGAGTGACTCTTGAGAACACCAGGGAAGTGTGTTCGTCAGATGATGACGATGTTAGACTTGGAAGATCCTACCCGCGTATGATAGGTTACTCTGATAATTATGCCGATGAGTTATACTATCAGACTGGGGGGTAGGACCAAATCTCGAAAGAGAAATACCAGAGAAATGGACTCTTACTGTCCGTGCATGAAAATCCTCAAAGCAGTGTTGTCAGAATGCAACTGCCACGAGACCGCTCCCCGGAGGGTCTCTATATTCGAACGGATCTCTACTGAAACATCCAAACCAAAGACAAGGCATTTCCAGAAAAGAAGGCCGACCAACTTAAGTGACGAGTTTCCTCGGGTAACTATCAACATGGCGGACAAAGGCAAATCCTTACGACGCTTCAGTCCTAAATCTTTTGCAGAAGTGTCTCAGCGCATGACTTGGTTACGATTTGGAACTGTCAGATCAAGACCCAGGAGGTCACAGTGCTCAGATGATGAAACATCAGATGCTTGTTCCGCATTGAATTCCGATGATACGGCATCTAGCGCAGGATAATCCTACGAGTCGTTTATGATCAGCACTGAACAGATGGCTAAGATTCTCGATGATGCTTTAACCAAGTAGAAAAAGAATTTTAAATTTGAAATGGAGAAGGCTATGCAGCAGATGAGGGAAATGCATGACCAACAAATCACGATGCTGACAAATCTGCAGGGAGAGTCTAGCCGTCGTAATAATCCTAACCAACTCAATAGTGACCGAGAAGTAGATGGGAATATCATCATCGATGCTCCTCTTGTTGGAAACAATGCTGGGGGTGGTCCCTCGGGTAATAACAATGCAAAAGAGGACTATGTCATTTCCACCCAGGATCATTCTAAGAAAGATACAAGTGAGGGACTCAAGATGAAAGATCTTGAAAGCAAGATCGATGCCTTGATATCTGTTCAATAGGTAAAGAAGACTGGTATTTTGCGACCTTATCCAAGAGAATGAGAATTAATTCCATACCCAGCAAAGTTCAACCTGATTAACTTCATGTCATTCGACGGAAGAGGTTCACCCACTCAACACCTGATTTACTTCAAGTCTCACCTAGGGGTCATTTCAGACAATGAACCTCTGATGGTACGATCATTTGTGCGAACTCTTTGCGCGGCTGCTTTTGATTGGTACCGTCAGTTCAAGCCAGGAAGCATCAATAGCTGGGATGATATGAAAACTATGTTTCTCACCAACTTCTTCGACGATGATATTGAAGTGTCTATTGGAACACTCTTTGACGAGAAGCAGAAAGATGGGGAGCTAGTTGAGAACTTCGTTAAATGTTTTCGGAACAAGACAATGAACTATCGAGACTCGGTCACTAAAGAATTTATTCTCCAAACATGTCATAACAATCTTTCCTTGGATGTGTTGGAAGTTATGGGCATGACACCATCCAAAACATGAAAAGAGTTGAAGGTGCAAGGGGAGCAGGATGAACGCTTCCTCAACAGGAGGAAAGCCGAAAGGGGTTAGCCATCCAATAATGCCTTAAAATAGAACTTCACCCCCTGTGGTAAAGGTAAGGCGCAGACAAATGCAGCGGATGTAAATCAGACATTCCAATTGCAACCCCAACAGCAATCGCAACAACAAACGCCAAAGCAGCAAACACCCCAATGGCAACAACGGCCTCCAAGGCAACAGAAGACTACTGAGCCAAAATTCCCGAAAGAATATTCTTTCAAGGAAGATGAGGTTCCCGGTATTTTCAAATACTTGTTGGAGAATGATAAAATTAAGCTACCCCCAATCACTGATCATGAGGGAGTTAACAAAACTATGGACCCGCGATACTGTGCGTTCCACATAACAGTCCACCATCCCACAAAGACGTTCTACGCTCTCAAAGAAAAAATTCAAGCCCTAATTGATGTGGCTATCATCACTCCAAAACAGCCTAAAGAAAAGAAAGTGGGTGCAAATGTGGTTTCTATCAGCTTTAGATCGGTCCCTATGTCATGGTTCTAACCAGAGCCTATACCAAAAGTGAAGGTGAAAACTATTAACGATGATCTCCATGGACAACGGCAGAAGGGACTGGTGCAGCACACAACTTCTAACAGCAAAATTCTTTGGGTCTATCCAGATTTGCTCAATGATGAGCAATGGACAGGTTCCTCATCTAAGAAGAAGTCCAAAAACAAGGGTAAATCCTACTGTCCCACCACAGCAATTCCTAAAAAAGATGATGAATGTATCCTTACGTTATCACTTTCTGAGGACGAACAAGAAGTGTTTGCTACCAGGGGTGGAAATGAGTACCATTACAAGTATCCTGAAGCCTCTGACCCAAATGCTAAGACATTGGCTGAGCTGGGTGGGGGGGCTACAACTCCCCCTGCACCTACGGTAAAATCTTAACAACAACCAGCTAGTAAACAAAAAGGAAAAGAACCCAAACACCAGGAGGTCTAGAACCCGAAGCAGTCTCGATTCAGTCGCCCGATTAGGAGAGATAAACCGGGGAATTTAAACGCACCATACCGCTTTGACGTTATGACTCAGTTAGCCAACATCCCAGCAAGAATAACTTTGTACAAATTGTTGCATCTCTCTAAAGACATGAGGGAAGCATTGCAAGAAGCCCTAGCTGACGCCGACATGTTTCTTACCCACATCAAACCAGCTCCTAAAGATCCGGAACTCTCAATTCAACATTGTGATTTGACGGCTAAGCAATTCCCTTGCATAACATTCACCAAAGATGATATGCAAGTTAGAAACTCAAAGCATGATAGGCCCTTATACTTCACTAGATACATCGGCTCCAGTGTCGTCAATCGGATCCAAGTTGATTCGGGTTCCGCTGTTAGCATCATGCCACTCCGACTGATGCACAATCTTAGGATCCCTGCAAGTAGATTATCCTCGACGGGCATCGTCATCTACGGATTCAATACCAGTGGGTCTAGGCCGTTAGGTAAAATCTGGGTAAAATGCCAACTTGGGGATTTAAAGTCTGAAGTCACGTGCTACGTGATTAACACGGAAACCTCCTACAATCTACTATTGGGACGACCCTGGATCCATGGTAATCTTATCGTCCCCTCCACTCTCTATCAATGTCTAAAATACATAGACGCTAATAATGAGATAAGGACGGTGGTCGCAGATAAGCAATCGTTTAAGGGGTTGGAAAATTACTTTACTGACTCCCTTCTTTACGGTGCTGAATCTGACACGGAATCATCGGTCCAAGGCACGAATAGCGGAGAGGAAACCGATACCGAATCTAGGTTTGATTACAATGGCGGTTTTATACTAAATAACATTGTACCCTTTGTAATCAGTCCTGACGACGGTGAATCGTTAGACGATAGCTGTAATTGGCAACTTGCCAAAGAAGTAATAAACAATGACTTAGAGTATTCTCTGTGTCTAGATGATGTAATGCAGGGATTATACGAGAACCCGGACATACACATGCCGCTTTGGTCATCCTGTTTAACATCGAAACATGTTCAAGGCTCATTTGGAACAACCCTCGTCATTCCTGCCAAGGCAGAGGGTGGAAAAGAGTTAGTTTTCGGTAGAGGGGAAATGTTCCCACTGCCAAATCCGTTTTTAAAGGAAAATAACGATGAAGAAAAACCCGGACCTCATCTCTCCAAGTATAGTCAACAATCGCATGATTTAATGAAGAAATAAGGATATAATTTCGTGCTTGAGGAGGGTCTCTGTTTTGGTCGAGGCCTACGAGTCCCACCTCGTCCAGCCTATGTACCGAAAGGAAAACCTGACAATTACTATGGCTATAAAAGAGGCCTTGGCTATGCTTCTTCATCCGATGAAGAATGTTGCTGGGGAGTCCTCGATCAATTAGTAAATAAAGATGGATATTCATCTGATTCTTCCAATTGGGATTCTGATGTTAGTATTAGGGAAATATTCAAGAGCTTGATGTCAAATATGGCCACAGTCGATCCTGTCACAATGGAAGAAGACGATCAATTGCCCACTTGGGAAGACCTGTGGATTCATCGTCTGAATATTCAGTACGAGGATCGTTTCGAGCAAAGGGAACCACCCACCGAAGACAAAGTATTCCAGGTAAACATGGGATACGAAGAGAATCCGAAACCCATATTTGTCGGTGATAATCTTCCACCAGATGAGAAAGAGGAGTTGATTGCCCTCATTAGGGAATATATAGATGTCTTCGCTTGGAATTATGATGATATGCCAGGACTTGATCCAAACATAGCAATGCACCGCCTCAACATCAAATTGGATGCCAAACCTGTCAAACAGGCGCAAAGACGGTTTCGTCCACAAATTATGGAGGCAATTGAGGCAGAAGTCAAGAAATTGATTGATTCTGGTTTTATCAGAGAAGAGCAACATCCCGATTGGCTGGCGAATATCTACCAGTCCTCAAAAAGAATAGGAAAATCAAGATCTGTATCGATTTCAGAGACTTGAACATGGCTTGCCCAAAAGATGATTTTCCTCTTCCAATCACGGATGTTATTATCGATAATACATGTGGGTTTGAGAGAATGTCTTTTATGGACGGATTTTCGGGTTACAATCAAGTCAAGATGTACCTAGACGACGAAAAACATACCGCATTCAGAACTCCTCTCGGTGTCTTCTGTTATACAGTTATGCCTTTCGGATTAAAGAACGCAGGCGTGACATATCAACGAGCGATGTCAAAAAATTTCCAGGAGCACCTTCGGAAAATTGTCGAATGCTATGTCGACGACCTAGTTGTGAAAAGTTGTAATAAAGACGGCCATATCAAATATTTGAAGACAATGTTCGATCTCATGCGGACTCACCAGTTAAAAATGAACCCCACTAAGTCTTTCCTCGCAATGTCCAGCGGTAAGTTTCTGGGATTCGTCGTCACCACGAAGGGTATCTACATTGACCCTGATAAAGTGAAAGCAATAAACGATTTGTAACCCCCGAGAAACCTTAAAGAACTCAGAGGATTACAAGGACGGCTAGCCTATATCCGTCGTTTCATTTTGAATTTATCAGGAAAATGCCAACCATTTTCCAAACTCACCAAGAAGGGTGTGTTGTTCATTTGGGATGACGCTTGTCAAAACGCATTCGAGGATATCAAAGCATATCTGGTGAATCCTCCTGTTCTCGTGGCATCGAAATCAGGTAAACCGTTCTTGATTTATATTAAGGCGATGAACCACTCGTTAAGTACTTTGCTCATACAAGACGATGATAGTGGTCACGAACAGGCCATTTATTACTTAAGCCAAACTTTGGTAGGTGCTGAATCTCGGTATCCAATGATTGAGAAAGAGTGCCTCGCGTTGGTGTTCGTCATCCAAAAGATGCGGCACTATCTTGTAGGACAGACAATCTACGTCATTTCAAACGTTAACCCAGTTCGAGTATTCATGACACAACCGACCTCTATGAATTGGAGATTAGCAAGATGGGCCCTACTCCTATCTCAATATGATTTGCACTTTAAACAACAGAAGTCGGTAAAAGGATAGGCGATTTGTGATCTTTTGGCGGCTAACCCTACAACGGATGCAGCCAAATTGTATGAAGATTTTGCCAAATGAAACTCATAAGGTCAATGTTGTTTCTCATCAACACATTTGGTAATTATACTTCGACGGCGCTTCACGAGCAACCAACACGGCAGGCACCCCTGGTAAGTCTAAATCTCTACAGGAGTTGGAGTTGTCCTAGTCTCCCCGGAGATAGGTGTGTCCATCCGGGCCGGCCCGACCCAAAAATCCTAGCCCGGGCCGGGCAAAACCGGAGCCCGGACCCGGACCCGGGGTACCTCAGGCCGGGTCCTAGCTCGGGCCTGGGCCCGACCGGGCCGGGTTCCGGACCGGCCCGGTTTATTTTCTTTTTTTAAAATTCTATTTAAATTTTAAAATTATACAAAAAAGGATAAAAAAATTAATAAAAAATAATAATTTTATTAATCACTTAAAATAACATAAATTACAAATAAAAAATTATAAAAATAAGCTCTTTATTAATAATTAATAAATCATTTACAGATTACAAGTATAAATTTATTTTGGAATTCATCACATCACAATAGATAAGTATATCCCAACTAGGTTGACACCTACTCACCTATATCACTATCATTTACAACTATTTCCAAAATTATTCTTTACAAATTTTAAGCTAATATATAAAAATTACAATTTGATGAATATTATTTATTCTTTATGTCTATCTGCTAGTCCCAATTCTTCAAATTTTTCTTCAATTCCAGCATCCGATAGATACCTTGCATTCGCTTCTCGTACCTCTACCAATCTTGTAAGCACATCACCGTTTGTACAGTATACGGATCTAAGTATGTCCTGTGGTCGTCGATCAAACGTCCTGCTGTGCTGAAAACGGATTCCGAAGCTACCGTCGAAACCTGCACTATTAGTAAGTCACGAACCATGGTGAAAAGTATAGGATATGAAACTGATCCATATACTTTCCACCATTATAAAATATCTAAAGCATTTCCTTGACATTTAACTAAAGAAGAAGATAAATATTCATCTATTTCAGAAACCTCCAATGATGACGATCCAAGTCCAGATCCACCAGTTAGCTCAGCTACCATTGCATACCTATCAAAACTTACACTTTTAACTCGGGATAAGCTCGAAGAAACCGAATCTGTAGACTGTTGTGTAGCTACATTATGTCTAGCTGCATACTCATCATATAAGGTTTGAAAATAAATTCTAATAGCTAAATGATGAGTAGTAGCAGTAAGGATGGATCCATCATCTAAGTCTATAATCTGATTACCATACAAAGATTGTAATAAACTTCGAAGGCCAATATCCTTCAAGCATGGATCAATAAGAACCTCCAAACCAAAAATATATGGAATAGGCCTAAAGTACTTATTAAATTTGCTCTCTATTTGAAAAATCATAGGTCCAAAAGTATCATCTATACGATATTTCCCAAAAAAAATTTGAATATTTAAAATTTGTAAAGCAGCTAAAGTAATGGTTGGATAATAACAGCCAGATAATAACATTATAGCATCATAAAAAAACTTGTAATATTTCATTTAAATTACATATAATTGTTCATTCATCTTCAGTTATTCCATAAGTGCTACCAGAACTAGAACTAGAAGCATAATAATTTATAAAATTAGTTATAATGTCTTTATATTCTATTGCTATACTTAACATTGCATAGATGGAATTCCACCTATGGTCAATATTTTTTGGAATTAGTCTGGGCTTTACATTTTTCTTTTAGAAAATTGTTTTCATCTTTTAAGTCTTTGTTCAAAAGCATTATGCATATAAGCAACTGTTCTAACCTTTTCTATCTTGGGTTTAATTTCAGTAAATGCACTTTGAACAATTAAATTTAAAATATGACAGATACACCTAATATGAAACACTTTGAACAATTAAATTTAAAATATGACAGATACACCTAATATGAAAAAGATCACCATGACATGGCAATGAGACAGATACACCTAATATGAAAAAGATCACCATGACATGGCAATGACAGAGTTGATCTGATAAAATCAATAGCTACATTATTATTACTTACATTATCTAGTGAAAGAGAAAATATTCTTTCTTCAATTTCTAATTTTATAAGTTCTTCAATTATTAAATTTACAACATTAATACCAGTATGTGACTCTTCTATTACAATAAAAGAAACAACTCTTTTAAATATTTGCTAATTTTTCATCAATCCAGTGTGCTGTGATACATAAATATCCAGTTTGTGCTCTAGATGTCCAAATATTAGAAGTTAAAGAAAATTTACTGTTTAAATTTTTAAATTAAGAAATTATTTTTCCTTGTTCCTCCTGATAATATTTTAAAATATCACGTTGACAAGTTTGAAGAGAAAAACCATCTCTAAACATATTTTCAAATTCATCATCTTCTACTAATTTAAAAAGAAGGTTTTTAAGAATGATAAACCTGATTACGCATTTCCTGGCTCTGGCAGCGTCATAGTTCTAACTACCGAGACTACCAGAAGAGGAGGATTAAGAAATCATAGATTGTCGGATATCACCTTGAGGAGTCTGGCCTTTGTTGTATTTATCTAAATGGCGTTTGAAGTGGTTGGTGCCGCTCTTATGATGAGCTTAAAAAATCTTGCCGCACAACACACACTTAGCCTTCTTGGTGAGGATCCTACCGTATTCATCCTTGGTGACGTCGATCTTCTCGTAAAAATTCCACACATTGGATCTTGGCCTTTTAGGAGCTCTTGGTGTAGATTCATCGCCATCGGATTCAGGATTAATATCGGTAGGAGTAGACCCAATAGGAGGACTCATTTCAAGATCGGGAGATAGGTTTTGCTCTTCATAATCAGATCCGGAAGCCATTTGATGAAAGGATTAGAAAGTATAAGAGAGTATAAGATTTTATAAGAGAATATAAGAGTATAAGAGAGTATTAGAGTATAAGAGAGAAGTAGATGAGTTTTGGTGTGAAGAAAATAAATAAAAACCTCCCTTTATTTATAGAGCCAGCCCCCTAAACAAATGACCAAAATAACCTCACAAAACAGTCGTTTTTTATCGTTTTTAGGGACAAAACGGTCAAAATGCCATTTTTGGCCGTTATGGCCGGGCCGGGCCGGCCCGGCGCCCCAACAGTCACCTCTCGCTGACCGTTGCTGGCCGGGGCCTGGCTGGCCCGACACGGCCACATTTTTGGCCACAACGGTGTAGGGTCGAAAAATTAATGTTGGGATTGATTTTTCTTGTTTTAAGAAATGGGTTCGATCACTTGGTACGAAACCCTTATAATCACTCATACTCTCTCTCGATTACAGAGGAAGAGAAGATTAATTTAGCTTCTCTTTTGTTTAAGGTGGGTTCTAGGTTGCGAAAGGATGCTTCATCCGATGCTTGAGTCGAGCTTGCCTCCCGTTGACGATCAGACTAAGATCGCAAGAGCTTCTGACGTAGGTTAACCGGCTGGAATCTAGGTTCGAACTCCGGATTGATGTGCAAAAACATTTATCTCTGATGCTTCTCTAAGTCCAAGCTTGAAATTCTCCAATTCAGAGATAATCCCCCCACTTCTATGTAGCCATTGATGGCTATTTATAGAGCTTTAGCACGTAACTGACGTGCTATAATCGTGGAGTCGTGGGCGTAACTGATGCGCTAAAATTGTGGAGTCGTGGCGTAACTGACTTCTTGAATCTAGCCCACGTGGCTGACTGGGTCTTCGTGGCCGTTATAGCTTGATTTAATGTGGGTGACGAACTTCACTACATTGGTGAACCTCGTCCTTGATGTCGAGTCTCACTGCGTGGTGAGCCTCATCTTTGATGTCGAGCCTCGCTGCGTGGCGAGCCTTGTGAGCTTCTTTAATAATGAGATTCGTCTTCACTGACGAGCTTTAAATCTGATGACAAGCTTTGTTTTCATTGACGAACTTCACCTCCGATGATGAACTCTGAACCTCGTATCCAATGACGAGCTTCGAACCTCGTTTCCAATGACGAGCTTCGTCTTTGATGCCAAGCCTCATTTTCAATGATGAGATTCGAACCTCATTTCCAATGACGAGCTTCACATCTTGTTTCCAACAACAAGCTTTGTTGTTTGAGACGAGGTTCATCATTGTAATGACCCTCGTCATGCTCGTTATGAGCTTCAACGTTCCAAAGCCAAATGATTAGCCAATGATCTATGAAGATCCATAAGAGTGAAAGAGAGATAGGCTTTTTTTTACTAGCCTCTCAATCCCCTCCCTCCCTTCTTTTAATGTTGATCATGCCTATTTATAGGCTTAGGGCCATTATGGAGTAAGTTAATGGGCTTTAACTCCCTTTAAATAAGGGAGTTAATGGTCATTAACTCCCATTTAAATGGATGAGTTAGTGGTCATTAACTCTCCTTAAAGGGGTGAGTTATTGGTCCTTAACCCTCATTTAATGTAGCCCTTTGAACGGTGCCTGACGAAGTTCGTTTGCCAGACGAGGTTTATCCGCCTGACGAGGTTCGTTTGCCAGATGAGGTTTGTCTACCTAACGAGGTTCGTTTGCCAGACGAGGTTTGTCCGGCTGATGAGGTTCATTTGCCAGACGAGGTTTGTTCGCCTGACGAGGTTCGTCTGCCAGACGAGGTTCGTTTGCCAGACGAGGTTTGTCCGCCTGACGAGGTTCGTCCGCCTGACGATGTTCGTTCACTTTGCTATATCTTTGACGAGCTTAACTGCGGCTTCGTCTTCGGCGAACTTCATCTTCAATGACAAACTTCGTTTCTAGGCGAACTTCATCTTTTGATGGGTAAGGTGTTGTTTGTCCTATTGAACTGAGACAAACTTCATGAATTAAGGCTGAGGTTCGTCGTTGTGACAACCCTCATCGTACTTGTAGTGCGGCTCGACTCTCCTTCATTTCTTGGCAATTTTTAGTGTCTACAAAACCCCCTTCAAAATTTTCAGACCCAAATTAGGTTGTATGGGTCTGGAATACTTTGAACTCTCTTGGTTGTGGCGAGCTTGGCTTATACGACGAGCTTGGCCTCCTAGCGAGCTTAGCCTCTTGGCGAGCTTGGCCTCTTGGCGAGCTTCAATGCTACGGGGTGAACTTCATCAAACTCATGTAGGACTGACAATCAAGACTTAGGATTTTTAGCAAATCCTCAGCTATCAACGGATTTGATTTGTCTTTACCAACTGCCGTTTGAGTTGGACTAGCCATGATTTTGCCCTTAGCATGGTAAGTTGTCGAGAAGTTTCTCTTAGACTTAATGCTAAGATTTCTTCTCTATCCTTAGTCGTTCAAGGCATTAGATTGAGTGTTAGAGTTTTGTTGTGTTGTTTAATATAACAACTCAACCTGGTATTTTGAAAGTGAGGCTCATCACATGGTAGGCCTGCTGGGATGATGTGGTATCATTGATGAATAGTAACTCATCGCATGGTAGGTCAATATTTGGAAACAAGGGGGAAGATAGGGGCTCATCGCTTGGTAGGCCACTATCGATGAACAACGTTATTTGCGGGAATGACGGTGTGGAAATGATCAAGTCATTCAGTGACATGAGAGTATAACGACTATGATCGGGATAGAGGCACATCGCATGGTAGGCCAATATCATAAACAACGTCATTTGTAGGAATGACGGTGTGAAGATTATCAAGTCGTTCAGTGACATGGGAGTATAACGACTGTGATTGGAATAGTGACACATCGCGTGGTAGGTCACTATTTTCGATCGTTCTAAGAAGATAGAACATTCGAAAAAGATTAAATAGTGAATCATTGCATGGTAGATCACTATTTTGATCGAAAGACAAGTAGGGACTCATCACATGGTAGGTCATTACTTGACGGAGTTGACTATCAGAGGTAATCATTAATATGATAGTATTGTGGTCCCGTCATCCTATTAAAGAGGATTGGCGAGGGAATTTGGAGGAAGTGGCTATCAGAGGTAATCATTAACGTGATAGTTTTGTGGTCCCGCCATCCTATTGAAGAGGATTGGCGAAGGAATTTGGAGGAAGTGACTATCAGAGGTAATCATTAACATGATAGTTTTTTGGTAAGGGGCCAGATGCTCACGTCTGACTTTGGACTCACCTTGGAGTTGATTCATGATGAGCTTCAACTCATCATGGCTCCGTTAGAGAGAAGGTTCAAGGTAGTACATGGTTTTGCAGAGAAATCGTGACTACCCCCACTCCAGTGATAGATATAAATCAGGATTGAAGGGTAAAAATTCCTGCATCCAATAAGGCTTGGATCTTATCTTTCAGGGTGTAGCATTTAGAGGTGGGATAATGGACCATTCTATGGTACGTACAATAGTTGGGATCATCCGTTCTCGACATCTCCTTAGGTCGCATCGATTCTGGGAGCTTGATCTTTCTCGCATTGATCAAGGATTCGAAGATTAGGACGACTTGCTCATCTTGGAAGTCGTACTTCTGCTGAAAGTGGCTATCCGAAGATTTGCCCTTCTGCTTTGACGAAGATTGGTCATCATCTCCTTGAAAATCACATGGCTCTTGAGCATCTGGTCTTTTGAGCATGCTTTCGACCTGTTCTCCTTGGCGAACAAGCTCTTTCCAAGTTTGGGTCTTCACTGCTCCAATCTTGGATAAAATACAGATCGATAGGTTATTGCGACACATCTCGATCAACGTACTTTTAGAGACTTGATGACAGCAATGTAGTGACTAATTCTAAATCTTTTGACAAAGTTACTGATAGACTCTGTCTTCTTCTGCTTTTCAGTTAGCAGGGTGGCCATAGATACTTCCGTGTCATCGTCGAAGAATCTGGCCAGAAAGAGCCTTTCCATATCCTTCTAGCAAGTGATGGATTCAGGGTCCAGTCTGCGAAACCATTCAAAAATGACCCCCTTGAGGGTACTAATGAAAAGTCGAGTCATAATGGGATCATTCCCCACTATATGTCCAGTCTGCGCTTGGAAATAATAGATGTGTTGGGTTAGAGAACCCTTGCCATCAAACTGCAGGAGGCTGAGTGGTTTGAACTTTGGAGGATAAGGGACGGAGTCCCATTCGGCAGGGTATGGCCTGACGACCCTCAATTCTCTGAAGTTCCTCTGAAGCTTTAAAGCCTCAAGCTGCTTCTGGAAATCGTCTAACTTCTGATCTCGGTCATTCTTACGCGGATTGGACTCAGCTTCGGATGATTCAGAATGAATATCAAAAATATTTTCTTCCTCGTCTTCTTCATTATTGTCATCTTGATTTCGATGGCCAGATTCCTGAACACCGGGTGAAGGTCGATGGTGCCTTGATCCTAAGGATTCAGCGGTAGCTTTCTTCTTCTCCTCCTTCTCCTTGAGGAGTTTGTCCACCATATTCTTCAAGCGTCTGATAGACTCCTGTTGTTGACGAATGGTTGATTGTTGCTCTTCTATATGTCGCGCCAGGTCTTCCTCATTTTCAGCCATGTGAGCACTTACTTGCTCACTTTGATCAGTGCTGGAAGATTGAGATGTCGCAATGACAGAGTTTTCATGCTCTTCATCTACATTATAGGATATACCCGCTAATTTTTGGTAATCTAGCGGGATCATTGCTCCAGTATGAGAACGAGTGTGTTGGTAAACACCCTGACTTTCAATGAGTGCCTCTCATAATCCGGGGGATCTTTCAAAATCAGAAGACTCAGAAGTTTCAGCTTAGGATTTTGCCTTGCCTTGCTGACCATATTGATCGTCACTTCAATGTGGCGATCTTTAGATGCTTGCCTCTTAGGACGAAAGCGTCTTCTTCTGGATGAAGGAACCATTGAAAATTTAGTCAATCATTTGAAGACTGAAGATTTATGCATCGACTCCCCACATGGACATTGGGAAAGCACCGCAGATATAAGCTTCTCATAGCAGCAATGTGATTGCATTTGGCTCAAGTTGCACTTGCGCGTGAGATAATCCCGAAGGTCACCATCTGGACAACCCCCAGTCGACTCCGTCATCATGGCTTTACCCTAGCGAAACCCTCTAAATGACAGAGGTTAACGACCTTGGGTAAGTTGACAAACTCCGTCATTTGCATGACGAGGTTCATTGATAGGACGAGTTTGGTGAGTTCGTCTTCTCAGTCGGTTCTTAACTTGAGGTTCATTTTCTTGATGAACCTCGGTATGAACCGATTGTTGATTTTATTGAACCTCTTTTTGAGGATGAGGTTCGTGTTCTGAGTCTACTAGGGTACGAGGATGAGGTCCGTCTTTCGGACGTTCCTCATTCACCTGACCATTGTCAGACTTGTTGGCCTTAGGTTGATTAACCTTCGGTCTATAATGAAAACCATCAAGCGAGACCAAAGCTCGAGCCCTACGGCGAGCTTGGTTCTGACGCTGACGTTGTCGAGCGCATCTCGATAATGGAATAACGAAAACTTTTGCTTCAGCCAAAACTGAGCAAGGTTCGTCATCTAAAGCCATAATTTGGCTGGTAGAAGCTGAAGTTCGGCTAGCTTGTTTAACAACCCATTTCTTAGCCTGATGGCTAGTTTCTAGAGCCTCCCCTTTGAGGGGCTTGGACTTTTCCTCGAGACTAACTCGAGTTGAATCATCAGAAGCCACTTGGGCTGAAGTCTCATACGAGACTCGACGACACTTTCGTGGCTTCGTGGGACTAGACTTACCATAGGAGAGGTAATCCTCGTATTTGGACTGGTCAAATTCGATGACCAGAGTCTCGACGTCTGTTCCTACTGCAATCTTGTCCGATTGCGCCACCACCATCTCGTCGGGGAGAATAGCTGCTCCTACTGTGGTCGTCATCGTCTGTAGGGTCGAAAAATTGATGTTGGGGTTGATTTTTCTTGTTTTAAGAAATGGGTTCGATCACTTGGTACGAAACCCTTATAATCACTCACACTCTCTCTCGATTACAGAGGAAGAGAAGATTAATTTAGCTTCTCTTTTGTTTAAGGTGGGTTCTAGGTTGCGAAAGGATGCTTCATCCGATGCTTGAGTCGAGCTTGCCTCCCGTTGATGATCAGACCAAGATCGCAAGAGCTTCTGACGTAGGTTAACCGGCTGGAATCGAGGTTCGAACTCCGGATTGATGTGCAGAAACCTTTATCTCTGATGCTTCTCTAAGTCCAAGCTTGAAATTCTCCAATTCAGAGATAATCCCCCCACTTCTCTGTAGCCATCGATGGTTATTTATAGAGCTTTAGCACGTAACCGACGTGCTATAATCGTGGAGTCGTGGGCGTAACTGATGCGCTGAAATTGTGGAGTTGTGGCGTAACTGACTCCTTGAATGTAGCCCACATGACTGACTGGGTCTTCGTGGTCGTTATAGCTTGATTTAATGTGGGTGACGAACTTCACTGCGTTGGTGAACCTCGTCCTTGATGTCGAGCCTCACTACGTGGCGAGCCTCATCTTTAATGTCGAGCCTCGCTGTGTGGCGAGCCTCGTGAGCCTCTTTAAAAATGAGATTCGTCTTTACTGACGAGCTTTAAATCTGATGACAAGCATTGTTTTCAGTGACGAAATTCACATCCGATGATGAACTCTGAATCTCATATCCAATGACAAGCTTCGAACCTCGTTTCCAATGACGAGCTTCGTCTTTGATGCCAAGCCTCATTTTCAATGATGAGATTCGAACCTCGTTTCCAATGACGAGCTTCACATCTTGTTTCCAACAACAAGCTTTGTTGTTTAAGACGAGGTTCATCATTGTAATGACCCTCGTCATGCTCGTTATGAGCTTCAACGTTCCAAAGCCAAATGATTAGCCAATGATCTATGAAGATCCATGAGAGTGGAGGAGAGATAGGCTTTTTTTTACTAGCCTCTCAATCCCCTCCCTCCCTTCTTTTAATGTTGATCATGCCTATTTATAGGCTTAGGGCCATTATAGAGTGAGTTAATGGGCTTTAACTCCCTTTAAATGAGGGAGTTAATGGTCATTAACTCATATTTAAATGGATGAGTTAGTGGTCATTAACTCTCCTTAAAGGGGTAATTTATTGGTCATTAACTCTTATTTAATATAGCCCTTTGAACGGTGCCTGACGAAGTTCGTTTGCCAGACGAGGTTTGTCCGCCTGACGAGGTTCGTTTGCCAGATAAGGTTTGTCCGCCTAACGAGGTTCGTTTGCCAGACGAGGTTTGTCCGGCTGATGAGGTTCGCTTGCCAGACGAGGTTTGTCCGGCTGACGAGGTTTGTTTGCTAGACGATGTTTGTCCGCCTGACGAGGTTTGTCCGTCGAACGAGGTTTGTCCGCCGGACGAGGTTCGTCCATCGGATGAGGTTTGTCCGTCGGATGAGGTTCATCCGCCTGACGATGTTCATTCACTTCGTTATATCTTTGACGAGCTTAACTGCGGCTTCGTCTTCGGCGAACTTCATCTTCAATGACGAACTTCGTTTCTAGGTGAACTTCGTCTTTTGATGGGTAAGGTGTTGTTTGTCCTATTGAACTGAGACAAACTTCATGAATTGAGGCTGAGGTTCGTCGTTGTGATGACCCTCGTCGTACTTGTAGTGAGGCTCGACTCTCCTTCGTTTCTTGGCACTTTTTAGTGTCCTACGAAACGGGCTTCACTCTCATGACTGTTGTTGGCCGCGGCTGGCCTAGCCCGGCCATTTTGGCCACAACGCGTCACGAGAGTGACCATTGTGGCCGGGCCGGACCGGCTCGGCCCGGCCTATTTTGGCAACGGTCACCGGTAGGTGACCGTTACCACCGGGCCCGGGCTCTGAGCCCGGCTGGCCGCTCAGCGATTTTGCCCGGTGTCGGGGTCCTGGCCGTAGGGCTGTTCCGGGCTAGGCACCGCCTTAGGCAGCCCGTACCCGGGCCTTGAACCCGGTCAGGCCCGAATTTTTGGGCCGAGGCCGGGCCGGGCCGGGTCACTGCCCGGCCGGACCAAGGCCGGCGGGCTTTTTGGACAGGCCTACCCGGAGAAGCATGTGATATCCCGAGCCTACTCATTGATAGGAAAATGCTCCAACAACGTAGCTGAATATAACGCGCTGCTTATCAAACTTAGTTTTGCCAAAGAACTGGGGGTCGAATATCTCAAAGCTTTTGGTGATTCTCAATTGATAGTTAATCAAATTCGAGGAGAGTACGAAGTCAGGAATCAAGACTTAATACCATACCATAAGGTGGCCATGGAGATGGCAGATTTGTTTGAAGAATTCTTCATTGAATACATTCCACGTCTCCAAAACGCATATGCAGACGCATTGGCAGTATTAGCAGTATCTTTAGCACAACCTCCCAACACAGAACAATGGATTACTATTAAAACTCATCAACTTTTTGTACTAGAATGCTCCTTAGATACCAAAGAGGCGCATACGGCCAAAATTGAATTTGAAACTCGAGATGGGCGATTCCCCATTATTGACTACGTCGTACATAGAATCTTACCGCAAGATATAAAAGAGAGAGACTCAGTCCGACGAAGGGCCCCGGGATTCTATTACAACTCAACGTCCCAAACATTGTATCGTCGCGCATACGATGGATTACTACTTAGATGCCTCTCAACAAAATAAGCGGAAGAAGCTATCAAAGAAGCTCATGATAGAACTTGTGGCGCACATCAAACTGGTCCTAAACTGTGTGATCGTCTTAGAAGAATGAGATATTATTGGCCAACCATGGTCAAGGATGCAGTTGACTACGCCCGACGGTACCATGCGTGCCAAATACACGCAAATTACATGTACCAACCCCTAGAATACCTACACTCATCATCCACTTCATGGCCATTCGAGACATGAGGAATGGATATCTTCGGCCTTATCTTCCCGCCGTCAGTCAAAGGTGACCATTTTATTTTGGCAATCACCGATTACTTTTTCAAATGGGCTGAAGCAGTGCCACTAAGAGAAGTGAAGACTAGCGATGTCATCAAGTTTATTAAACACCATATCATCTACCAATATGGAGTTCTGAGACAAATCGTACATGATAACGGCCCTCAGTTTGTGAGCAATGCCTTCATCAGATTTTGCGGGAAATTCAGGACCGAAGACGTATCGTCAACGGCCTACAACCCTACAGCAAACAGATTAGCAGAGGCGTTTAGCAAGACAATCATAAAGATTTTGTTAAAACTCCTGAGAACTAATAAGCAAGAGTGGGATGACAAGCTTGGTGAAGCCCTTTAGGCCTATTGCACCATAGTTCGCACGCCCACCGAGCAGACTCCAAACTCATTGGTATATGGATGTGAAGCTATTCTTCCCTTAAAAATCCAAATTTCATCCCTCCGTATTGCTCTCACAACAGGGATGACGATAGAGGAACAACATAAAAGCGGCTTGAAGAACTTGAGATGTTGGACGAGAAGCGTTTGGAAGCTCAACAGCAAATTGAGTTTTACCAAGCCAGAATTTCTCGTGCTTTTGACAAAAGAGTCAAGAAACAAAGCTTCAAAGAAGGAGACTTGGTTTTCACCGTCCGGCGGCCAATGATGCTCAACTCAAAGAAGAAAGGCAAGTTTCAACCCAAATGGAAAGGACCATTTGCGATAGAAACGGTCTACTCCAATGGCGTGTACCGTTTGGTCACCCAAGATGGTGACAAGATCATGATGACAATAAATAGAAAATTCCTAAAAAAGTACTATCCTTAGTACGTTCAGGATAACTTTTAAAATGAGAAGTTCCTGGAGAATACCGTACAAGGTATTCTTAAGGATAACCCGCGATTGATGGATTATTCGAGATGAAAGATTGTTTTCTAAACAATTCGTCCTTAAAATCCTAACACATTTCTAAAAAAGGATCGAGACCACCGATGTGACCATTTAAGAACTCTTTCACTGAGATGAGATTTGATGACCTCATTCAGTCAATCTTTCCTCGCGAAGTTCCCACAGTGTTTGTACAGTTAACACTCCCAGTGTTAAAATCCTAACACATTTCTCTAAAGTTTAAGCCACCAATCTACGGTAATGAACAAACCTATTTTCATGTTAAACCCCTGTCACTTGATGTGAGAAACCCCAACCAAACGAGTCATACAAATCAAAATTCTAGCTCTTATTTGTATCCTACTTTCATTGCCTCTTGGTCAAATCTTCTCATGCTCAGGACCAAAGCCAAAATCCCCTCTCGATTCTTACAAGGAACGAGAGGTCCACTTTCAAATTGGACCTCCCTTTTGATAAACAAAAGGCCTCCGCTCAAATTGAACAACCAAACCTATAAAAGTTAAGGTCATCTCAATACCTCCTCTTGGTCAAAACCATCGAACGGTTATAGCCCAAGCTAAGATTCCTTTTCGATAAACGAAAAGCTCTCATCCCTTTTCCTTCAGTCAATCCTATAAAAGTTAGGGCTGAAGTAAAAAAACTCATCTCAGATCAGGTAATCAGTCCTATAAAAGTTAAGGTTATCTGAATCTTTCGATTCTCGGAATGGAGATCCCACTCTTAGTTTCACCGCACAGATTTTCAAAATGGAAATCTTCCTTCGAGTTCCTTTTGTAACCGGAGATAGAATATAAAATTTTTCCTCCCCGGTATCGGGTCTACTTCTGCCCAAAAAGAAGGTCTGGAGATAGAATATAAAATTCTTCCTCTCCAGTGTCAGGTTCGTCTTTACCTCAAGAGAAGACACCATACTCAAACATTAATAATCTGTACCTTACACGTGCGGGGAATTTTATCCTAAATCCTAAGTAGGGATGAGTCAGCGCCTAACACGCGTTGCCTGTGTAGTCTTTCACCGATTGAAAAAGATACTAGAATACAAATCTGGAGAATTTTATCCCGAAGCCTAAGTAGGGATAAGTCAGCACCTAACACGAATTGCCGGGTGGTCCGTTCCCGTAAAAATAACTAAGTCTACGTGTTCAATATCGTAGCGCTAAGTCTAAGGGAGTTCATTCCGTTAGTACAACGTTACATATAAAACAGACTTAGACAATTCATATGCTAGCCCGACCCAAACGGTGGTCGGTAAAGGCTCATCAAACCCGTTAAGGGCTGAGGGTTTGCCAAAAATCCTAAAGTCTACGCCTAACACGCGTTGCCGGGTAGTCTATTCCCGTAAAAAAAATGACCAAGTCTACGTATTCAAACTCGTAGCACTAAATCTAAGGGAGTTCATTCCGTTAGCACAACATTACATATGAAACGGACTTAGACAATTCATATGCTAGCCCGACTCAAACGGTGGTCGGTAAAGGCTCATCAAACCCGTTGATGGCTTAGGGTTTGCCAAAAATCCTATAAGTATTATGGCTAATTATTCTAAGCAGAATGGAAAAACCATGATAAGAATGAAAGTATACTAAACAAAAAATATATTTTCATTAACAAAATCAAGCATTCAGATACAACAAGTCGCGGTCACTCTACATCAAGCTTATGACTAAACATAGGTCCACTCAAGCTCACATTGCAGTTCCGCCTTCAAAGACTCTTCAGAGATAGATAAAATTCCGGCAGCTTCCTCCTCCATTTTGGCTAATTTCTCTTTCGAGAGCGTCACCTTGCTGGATATCACAAGCCTGCCATGCTCTTCCCCGTCCCTGGTCACCTCCAAAATAGCCCTTCGCTCTTCCGCCTCCACAAGCTTTCGTTTAAGCTCTGCTATCTCAGCGCCGGTAGAAGCTATGGAAGAATCAAGCTCATGTATATGGGTCAATCTCTCAGAGAGAACCTCCTTTACCTAGTCGACCCTTTTTCTTTGTGCCTGGATCCCGAGCTCGGCAGATGCTCGAGCCTCATGTCGGGATTGTAGACGGGTCTCTATCCGGGCAGCAACATAACCAGGAGCACCAACAGATCGGAGCTCTTGCAGCTTTTCAAATTCGTGCTCTAACCGCTTCAGGTCATCGGTTAAAGCATTTGCAATTCTTGACGAGCCGGCGTCCCTCACTGAGACTATTTTGCGCTCGAGAAAAGGTTGGAACTGACGGAAAGGCAGCCCTTTCTGTAAAAGTTTGTCGATCAATGACCCCGCGAAGTTGAAAAAGTGGCTGACCTCCAAACAGAGGATGAGCTTTTTCGGATCATCATCTGACAATAATGCCTTAACCATATCCTGAAGTTGGGGCAACAGCCCTAAAAGAAGGACAAAAGATGAGTATTCTGAAATATAAAATAATTCAAAGTCAACTCGATGGCACGAGCTAAGTTCAAAAACTTACACATCAGTCTCAGTTCAAGACTTCAACAGCGGTCAAACGATAAACGCAGTACCGAAAGAACTTTATCTATTCGACAAAATACTAAGTAAATTGAAGACTGAAGAAGCTGAGAGCAGAAACCAATTACAGGTCTTATCACGTCGATTGAAGGTTGGGCCTATCATGTCCAAAGTATTATAGGCTCTTCTATAAAAGAAATGAGACTGAAACACTTTGGAGGTGGTATCTATAGGCATCAAAAATTACCTATGGGTTCCCATACATAGCTCAAGACAAAGAGAAGATGATGAATGATATCATCCAAGTCAAAGAAGTTTTTCTGATTACGATGAAACGCATGAAGCAAATTGGTAAAAGCGCACAACTCAACAAATTAACGAAACACGCGTAAAGGAGAAAGCAAGCGAAGCAAAGGAATTGCAAATAGCCAAAAAAATTAAAAAAAATAATAATAACAATTGGCCAGGTGACTCGGCGCTACTCGCATAGCGCCGAGTCACCAAATGGTGACCGCATAGCGCCTGGTGACTCACATAGCGCCGAGTCACCAAATGGTGACTCGCACAGCTCTGAGTCACCACGACTATCTAGGCCTCCCAAACCTCCCAAAACACGGATTTTGATGTTTTATTAGAGTTCTTACATCTCAGGACCTCCCCAATTATTCTAAAGTTATCCTTAAGTGTGCCTGGGCGGTTATCAATTACAGATGATGTCAAAACACTTGATCTTATCAAAAAATACGGTGACAAAAGCCTATAAATAGAAGCCCAGGGTCTTCAGTTGAAAGGATCTGAAATCTGAGGGCGAGGTGCTATCCAATTGAACAGTAGACCACGAATTTCAGAGGAGAATCAGCGAATCTTAACGAACTTTTTCATAAAGAAAAAGCCTTCGAAAGATTTGAGATTCTCTCCCCCTCCTTCCTCCGAATTAAACCTTGTTTTAATCTCGAGAAGAGCTATAATCCCGCTTGGTCGTGATTGTCGCTGCTGTAATTATTTCCTTCGTGAAACAAGAGCATTAATCAAACTTGTCAACCGGATCTGATCCGCGGCGATCCACGGACTAACGCGTCCCTGGTACAGGTAAAGATCCTACGCAAAGCAGTAGATGATAAACGTCCTTTGCATGAATGATGATGTGGAAATAATCAAGTTGTTCAGTGGCATGGGAGTATAACGATTGTGATTGTAATAGCAGCACATCACCTGGTAGGCAACTATTAATGAACAACATCATTTACAAGAATGATGGTGTGGAAATAATCAAGTCGTTCAGTGACATTGGAGTATAACGACTGTGATTAGAATAACGACACATCACATGGTAGGCCACTATCTTCGACCACTCTAAGAAGATAGAATGTTCGAAAAAGAAAAATCAGATGGTGAGTCATCACGTGGTAGATCACTATCCTAATTGAATGATTAGTAGGAGCTCATCGCATGGTAGGCCACTACTTAGAATAATTTCAATTAAGGTTAAAGGGTTGACTATCAAAGATAATTATTAACATGATAGTTTCGTGGACCCGCCATCCTATTGCATAGGATTGGTAGGAGAATTTGTGGACCCATCATCCTGTTAGAGAGGATTGGTGAGGAAATTTGAAGGAGATCAACTATCAGACGTAATTATTAACTTAATAGTTTTGTGGACCCAACATCTTATTGAAGAGGATTGATGAGGGAGTTTGGGGGAAATCGACTATCGGAGTTAATCATTAACGTGATAGTTTTGTGAACCCACCATCCTATTATAGACGATTGGTGGGAGAGTTTGGAGGGTAGTAAAGGATGAAATTTTTGCCTTAGTTGACCTCATGGGAGTGGACAGAGCATTTTTTTCATCTTAACAATGTCGAGGATTGCGTTCCTTGATATTGTTAAGGTCGAGTATGATCACTGCATCCATGGTGTTTGAATCAGTAGCGTTGTTGATGAAAGTACCCTAGAGGGGGGGATAGGATAATTGCTAATCTAATCTGATTTTAATGCCAAATTAAAAATTTATTAACTAATATCATTATAATATGATATACAAGATAAATATGCAAGGATAATAAGAGATAATAGACGATATAAACAATGAGACAATAATTGTGCGCCAAAACAATCACAAACACAATGTTATGCTCACGGAGTTCGGTCAACCCTCGACCTACATCTTTGCTCCTCATCTCGAGGAGATTCTCCACTATAATACAATAAAAACTACACAATCGGTTTTTAAAGCTCACCAAAAACTTTTACAATATACACGTTGTCAATCCCACAATACACTTCTCTAAGTGTTGGCATACCCGTGTTAATTTCCTCATGTGCTTGGAATTACTATCTCTCCCTAGGTTTTTACAACCAAGCAACTCCTCTTGAAATTGACATTGGTCTCTTCCAACCACTCCTCGAAGTGTCATTGTATATTGCAACATGTTTCACAATAAAAGTGCAAATAAAGAATTTGTTCTCTAATACAAGTGAGAACGAAATGTAAGCTCACTTAATGAATCACTCTCACAACCCAAATATACAATATGTGAAATACTAAAGCTCAAATGGTTATGTATGAAAACAATGAGTAATAACAAAATTTAAACTCAATTAAATCTAGCAAATGTATATATGAGAATCAAAATAAAAACAAGGAAGATAAATGAGTTTAGAAAACTTCTCTGATGAAAACAAAGAGAGATTGAATATTTGAGGTTAAACACCTCAAGGATGAAATTGAGATGCTTCTCTTTATGAAACTTTCTTCACACAAAAAACACACTTTTGATATTTAAAAACATGAAACAAACTGCCCAGAACTATCTTAAATACCCTTATGAGAAACCAAGGCTTGAAGACTATTTATAGCATAAAAAACAAAGCAAAATAAAAAACTAGCCGTTACTCAGAAAAGTAACCATCAGTCGATTAGTCAAGTTCATCAGTTGACTGATGAACTAGTCGTTGGTTGAGATCTGGAAAATCAGCACACCGTTGGTTGACTGATGAACAAAATCAGTTGACTGATAATATGTAATCGGTCGACTGATAAGCCTAAAAAATCATGCTGAAATTTCACACTGGTCGGTCAACTGGTTTTAAAATCAAACATGTTTAGGTACTCAAACACTCTTGGTAGAGTTTAGGGACATGACCCCTATCAATAAAGTCTAATGCCCTTGGGCTATGACCTTATTTGGGCGCATTTTGTGCACGGGTCCGATCATAGCAATATTCACGCAAATAACCCATCCTATTGTAATAAGTGTAATAAAATAGGTGCATTTGTTTTTTTTTATCGTGTGAATATGCACGAGAAACATTTTTGAATAATTTTGGTCTTTTTGACACATTTTGTAATTTTGAAAATTTTTACAAATCAAAACAAAATTTTGAAAAATGGCTAAATCTACCACAAAAATCCCACTTAAACCCATTTACATGCTTATGATGTACATTTGGTGCATGTGTGTGTGTGTGATGAAGAAAATTTATGAGATGCACATGGAGCAATAATATTAGCATTCTTGGGTTTTTGTGCATCATAGCAAAATTTAGCAAGATGACTTTTACGGCCACAAATAGTGTATTTATAAACTTTGCTATACATATGTGCATAGTGAGTGGGTGATTTTGAATAAGTAGCTCGTGACTTAGCACATATGTCCATAAGTTTCTTATTGTTATCAATACATTTATTTATGGTTGAATCTAAAGAAGATATGTGGTTTTTCATATGATCTAACTCATCATTTGGGACAATCACATTGACATTAGAAGTAGAACAATCATGATTAATTTTGAAAGAATTAAACTCATTCCTAATTGTTTTTACCTCTAACGTGGCATCATTCTTTTCATTAAATAAGTTCATTAAATAAGTTAGCAATTTTCAATTTTAATTTATCATTGCTTTCTTTAAGAGCCACATTTTCTTTGGTAATGATATCAAATTTTGTTGCTAACAAATCATGATCGGATTTTAAATTTATATGCTTTCTTTTTTAATCTACAAAATTATGATATAATTTATTATAGGCATGCATTAATCTCTTATATGCACAAGCGAGTTCATCAATAGAAAGTCACTATCGGATTTGAACCCGCATACCTCACTAAGGCTATCGCCTAGTGATTGTGTGCATGATGAAGCTCCACTTGCACTTGAGGTGGAATCCACCAAAATACGTCGGATCTCCTCCAAGTTTTCTTGATGTGTTTCTATAAATTTTTACAATTTATAAGCACTATCAAAATAAGCAAGTTTGTTAGAAATGGATGAAGCATTAAGCAAGAATTATAACAAGAGCTTGTTCATTATAAACATTCTTTTATCATTATTGCTCCACTTGGATTTTTCCAATGTGGGCACAACATAAGCATAATCAATTATTTTTTATAAATTAAAATGTTAGATCTAACAAATAGTTTAAATCTACACACCATTGAGCATAAAGAAAATTATTAAAATTTGGAGCAATATTAATAGTATAACCTAAACTAGGTGCACCGTGCATATCCATAATAACTATGCAAGCAAGATAAAATAACCACAAAACTAGATTAGCAATAATGTAAAGTAAGAATCTTTGACTCTAGGCGATTAAGCCACAAATCAAACAGACCAAGCTCTAATACTAATTGAAAGTACCCTAGAGGGGGAGGGTAAATAGGGTAATTGCTAATCTAATCCGATTTCAATGCAAAATTAAAAACTTATTAACTAATATCCTTACAATATGATATATAACATAAAAATATGCAAGGATAATAAGAGATAATAGACGATATAAATAATAAGACAATAATTGTGCGCCCAAACAATCACAAACACAATGATATGATCACAGAGTACGGTCAACCGTTGACCTACTACTCAGCTCCTCACCTCAAGGAGATTCTCCACTATCAACATAATAACAACTACACAATCGGTTTTTAAAGCTCACCGAAACTTTTACAATACTTATGTTGTTAATCCTACAATACACTTCTCTAAGTGTTGGCCTACCCGTGTCATATTCCTCAAGTGCTTGGAATTTCTACCTCTCCCTAGGCTTTTACAACTAAGCCACTCCTCTTGGAATTGACATCATTCTCTCCCAACCACTCATTTAAGTGTCCTTGTGTATTACAACGTGTTTGACAATATAAGTGCGAATAAAGGATTTTTTTTCTCTAATAAAAGTGAGAACGAAATGTAAGCTCATCAATGAATCACTCTCACAACCCAAATATACAATATGTGAAATACTAAAGCTCAAATGGTTGTGTATGAAAATAATAAGTAATAACAAAATTTAAACTCAATTAAATCTAGCAAATATATATATGAGGATCAAAATGAAAATAAGCTAGATAAATGAGTTTAGAAAACTTCTCCGATGAAAACAAAGAAAGATTGAAGATTTGAGGTTAAACTCCTCAAGGATAAAATTGAGATTCTTCTCTTTGTGAAACTTTCTTCACACAAACAAAACACGCTTTTGATCTTTAAAAATGTTAAACAAACTGCCCAAAACTATCTTAAAAACCCTTAAGAGAAGCCAAGGCTTGAAGACTATTTATAGACTTAAAAACAAAGCAAAACAGAAAACTAGACGTTACTCAAAAAAGTAACCATCAGTTGACTGGTCAAGTTCATCAATCACCTGATGAACTAGTCGTTGGCTGAGTTCTAAAAAATCAGCACACCGTCGGTCGACAGATGAACAAAATCAGTCGACTGATAATATGTAATCGGTCGACTGATTCAACGAATCGGTAGACTGATAAACCTAAAAAATCATACTAAAATTTCACACTGGTCGGTCAATTGGTGAAGACTAATTGGTCGACTGATGAGAGGTCATTAGTTGACTTATTGCTTGCAATCGGCCGACTTATAAGCTAACATTCCAGTCAATGAATTTTTTAGAAAACTTAATTTTGTAAAATCAATTAAAAAATACAAATCAACTCTAAAAATAGTAAAACTTGGGAAAATATTTATACACATGAAAATAAACATGTTAGACAAGATATTTTTGAAATATCATTTCTCATTTGTGAAAACTCATTATTTTGCAAATACGTTCAAAAATATGAACTCGCTAAAACTTAATTTTGATGAAATCTTTTCAAAAGAGTTTTGAGATTCTTTCTAATGGATTGATAGACTTTAGAAAAGATGTAAAAAAAACAATATTATTTAGTCTATAATCCAAAAACACAATATATGAAACAATATGTGTGTGTATATAAATTTGAGCTCTAAGCTAACACATAAAGTATACAACTAAACTCTATACCCAAACTTGATATGCATGAAGCTCAATCTTGATGAAGCATGATAGTGGTCTTTGACTTGATTGCAATAGCTTCATTCCAAATATCCACCAACTCCAGAATATCTTCGTTTAAGGTGCAAATCCATCCAACCTGGATACACGTTAGAGAAAACACAAATACTAGAAAATAAGATTATAAATTATTTGTTAATCATTAAAACTAGATTAGAAAGTAGGTTCATAAACATGAGTCCTAACAGTTGAGATATGGAAAGATCTCTTTTTCTTCCGCATGGACAGAACAACCCTCGTCAATCATGAAGACTTTTGTCGGGAAGGGGCCGGTATATAAGAAGCCTATGAGTAGTACTTATTTAGGATTTTGTCGTTGATAGGCATCATGATCTTATCGCCATCTTGATTGATTAGATGATATGCTCCATTTGAGTAGACTGTTTCTACTACAAATGGTCTTTCCCATTTCGGTTCGAACTTGCTTTTCTTTTTAGAGTTCAAAATCATTGGGCGTCAAACGATGAGAACCAGGTCACCTTCCTTAAAAATACGGTGTCTGACTTTCTTATCAAAAGCTCGATATGTTATTGAGCTTGTAGTCACTTTTTGTCTAGCACTTCAAGTTCTTCAAGACGTCGATGGTGACTTTCTTCCGTCATCATACCGGTTGCAAGTGCTATGCGAAGGAAGGGAATTTGAACTTCTAATGGAAATACGGCTTCACATTCATATACCAAGGAATATGATGTGGCACCTGATGGTGTACAAACCGTTGTGCGATACGCCCATAAGCTTTGATCCAATTTCTCATTCCAATCTCTTTTGCTAGTGGAGACCAACTTGGTGAGAATCTTGATGATGGTCTTATTGAACGTGTCTGCTTTCCCATTCGTAGTAGAGTTATAAGCTGTTAATGCCAAGTTTCTGATTCTGAAGTTGTCGCAGAATCGTGTGAAGGCCTGGCTGACAAACTAGGGTCCGTTGTCATGGATAATGCGCCTTGGGACATTGTACCTATATATGATGTGATGTTTGATAAACTTGACCACATCACTTGTCTTGACTTCTCTCAATAGGATTGCTTCGGCCCATTTAGAAAAGTAATTGGTTATTGCTAGAATGAAGCGATGTCCTTTCATAGAAGGTGGGGAAATCGGGCCGATAATGTCCATACCCTATATTTCGAATGGTCATGACGTGGCTAAAGGATGGAAATGCTCTGGTGGCTGATGCATGTAGTTAGCATGTATCTGGTAGACATGACACCGTTTAGCGTAGGTAACAACATCGCTGATCATCTTTAGCCAATTGTAGCCAAGTTTATGAAGTTGGTACCACAGTTTAGGTCCTGGCTGGTGAGCTCCACAAATACCATCGTGGGCTTCTTTAAGGGCTTCTTCTACTTCTTTATTCGACAAGCAACGAAGCAACAATTCGTCATATGACCTCCTGAACAAGGTTTGTGATAAGGAATCGTAATAGATTATTGGCGCTCGTCTGCGGACAGATTCTCTTTCTTTTACGTCTTCAGGCAGTAAACTGTATAAGAAATAATCAATGATTGGGAATCGCCAATCCCTGAGTTCGAACGCCTTGGCATCTTCATCGACTGCGTTGACTTGCAATGTATATTTCGGTCGAAAAAGTTATCTTCTAGCTACAGTGATTCGCTGAGTGGCTCCTTCGGATAGAGCTAGTGTAGCTGCAAGTGATGCCAGGGTGTCAGCTAATGTATTCTTGAGGTGAGGTATATAATCAATGTAGAAGCTTAAAAAGAATTGGCCAATGTAATGGCAGATTCGTGGTAAGGGACATGATAGGGCTTAAACATGTACCAAAAGTTGCAAGTGCACAACTAATCAAGTTATAGTATAAAAAGTTATCGATCCCACGAAGAATGTGTTTGTAAGAAATAATTAGAATCGGTTCTTATGTTGTGTGCGTGATAATTAGGAGTAATGAAAGCATGTGATTGTGGAGCGATATGAGGAGTGTTGTGAATATGTGCAAAAGTCAATAAATGAGATTTTAGATGATAGAAATGAAGAGTGGATGTGATAAAAGAATAAATAAAAACATATGGAAATAAAAATAAAGGAAATAAAAATTAAGAAACAAATAATAGAAAATCAAGAACTAAGGAAAAATCAAGAAAGAAAAGATGAAGGATTCAATTAAAGATATGAGAAATCTAGAATTGAATTCCACTAGCTAATTTCAATTATAAAATATGAACTATTCTCTTTTTATCATATTTTACTTTAGATTTATTAAGCATAGACTATCAAACCATTTAAAGAAAATATAACCTATCAAATTATCATCTAAGCAGAATTAATATTCATGATAAGAATAACAACTAGATAATAATTCTAAAATTCATAAGCATAACCTATCAAACCACTCAAGATAAGCATAGATTATCAAATTCTTCTTCTACCAATTAGTTCTCTAGTTGATTATCTTATACATGATTATTTTAAACATAAGAGAATAATTCACACAATATAAAGAAAATTAGGCTAGTTTCATACAATTCTAAGATTCCTACAAGAATTAGTTCCACATCTTAAGAAATAAAAACAAGGAATAAAATAAAAATAATAAGAAATAATAAAAACAAGGAATAAAATAAAAATAATAAGAAATAATAAGAACAAGGAACTTTACACTATGGACAAGAAATAAATCTAACTAAATTGCAAAAGAAATAAAAATGCAGGAAAATAAATCTACTCTACAAAATATAAAATAAAGACAAGAAAATAAATCTACTCTATAAGACATGAATATAAATCTAAACTAACAAGCAATAAGAAAGAAATTCTTAAAAAAAATAAAAATAAAAGAAAAAAATAAAATAAAAGCAAATCTTCAAATTGATCTTCATCTTCATCATCATCATCAAACAAAGAGAAGAAAATTTAAAGTGGTGAAAAAACATTCTTTTATTGATTGTAATAAAAAGTTATAATTTTTGGAATGTCTTTTCAATTAAGAGTAACTCTCCTCTCCAAATAGAGTTGCAAAATTTTTCACACCTCTAACCCCTCACTCTTTACCCCTATTTATAATAAACATCAATGAATGTGAGTCCTTGAACCGAAATCTTATCCAAAAATCTTAAATTTTAGCTTTAGATTCGTAACAGACTGACGATGGCATCGATAGGGGCATCGATGCTGGCATCGATACGGTCATCGATGCTGGCATCGATATGCAGCTTCTTCCATTTGTAGCCCGTAGATTTCCACATTGTTTGGCTTTGGGCTTTGGGCTTTGGGATTTTCGGCTTTTGTGTTTGATGCTTGTTTTCTTCATTAATATTTCTGGGCTTTTGATGAGAAAAGGGATCTTGGGCTTTATTTTTAATTAACCTACAATTAAAGATAAAAACAATTATTAGTAGTATATTTATTCACCTAAAATAGATAATAAGAGTATAAAATTATAATAAAAATATGATTATCAAATACCCCACACCTAAACTTTTGTTAGTCCTCTAGCAAAGAAAGAAATTAAAAATCCTAACTCATTTTTGCAAGAATTGCGATTGTATTTAGTGCATACAATAAGCCTTTAAACCCCTAGGTTACCCTAGTGGACGAGTTGTAGTCTCGTGAAGTTTGCATTGAGTATACCCATAAAATTTGGTCAACTTACCAATTCAAAGAAGTCAGTAAACAACTAATTTTCTTTGATATATTTAGACATTCTAATTGAAGCTAGTTATTACTCAAGAAAATGTTTTTATATATAAAAAAACCAAGTCAAACTTAGAAATTTAATTTAAAAGTTTTGAAAAGAACATGCTTACTCTTTGTTTTAAATAACTTTTAAGTCTCTTGATCAAAAATTATTTTTCAAGACCATATATACAAATATAACAATATATATAAAAAAATGGTTAGTGTTATCATCATTTTTTTCACTCTTTATTTCTTGGTGATTTTTTTTCTTCAATCGGGCTTTCTTAGTGACCATTTAAAGAGTTTTGGGCCAATGAATCCCAACCCAATTGGGCTAGGTCATTAAGTATAGAAATACTCATTGGGCTTAATTACTCAGTCAACTTAGGCTTTATAAGATAGAATCTAAGTTAAGGCTTAAGTAAAGTATACTACTTTGAAAAATTATTTCTTAAGAAATTTATTTGGAGTTATTATAAAATGTGAACTTGAGTATATCACTAACTAGGAATTATAAAATTTAAAATCTACCAATTAGATCAATTATTACTTAACTTTATTAATTTGGCAAGTGACTTTTTTTTAAATTTAATTAACAAAAGATAAATGCTAAAAAAATTACTGAAACAAAGTACTAACTAGCAAAATACAAAGAAAAAGCTAACTAGCTTACACCCCCACACCCAGATTTTGTATTGTCCTCCAGGCAAATACTAATAATATATCATGGTTTATAAGTACATGTTGAAATAAAAATCTAAGTCTAGGTAAAAAGAACATCCCTCATTACTCATCTCCAGATAGATCATCATCCACATCATCAGCAGAAGCTACTGAACTCGGTACCGCCTCATCCTCTCCTGGGAAATCATCAGGCTGAAGTAGTGTGATAAAACTCTGAAGCTCAGGTAGAGGTCCAACTGTATCTCCATGTTTCCTCTGCCACTATCTCGCCAAATATACCAAGGTTTCGGTGGTGTAGTTCATCTGACCCTGCATCCTGTGCACATGAATCTGCATCCTGTCCATACAACTCAGTATCCTTTCTAACTCTTCACGAATGGGGTCATGTGTATCTGGTTGGTGCTGAAGAGGATCTCTATCTGAAGAACCGGACTGATCTCGCCCTGAAATGCTCCTCCTCACAGTCTGATCATTTAATAACCCCTTCCCTGCTTCTAGTCCATCCTCTGCAAATACTATAACGTGAAATCTTTGGCAGAGTCTAGTAATGAAATAGGGGTAAATGAGCTAAGCTCGTGATGCAGACTGTGTCCTAACCCAATCCAACACACCCTCTACTGATGAGTACATCCACACAAATATAATTCTCGCTATATCAAACTGCTGACCAGTGGGTATCCAAAAAAGAAGGAGTATAATGTGGGTGGTAATGACAGAGTATGTCATGGTGGGTTTCAAATCAAAGTTTAAAAAAAGATTAAGTAATCTGTATTCTGGTTTGAGATTTCCTGAACCGAAACTAGATGTGAAGATCCTCCCACAAAAGATTAAGTAATCTGTATTCTGGTTTGAGATTTCCTGAACCGAAACTAGATGTGAAGATCCTCCCACACAAAGTCATGGACATGTTATTATACTTTGAGATTTCCTGAACCGAAACTAGATGTGAAGATCCTCCCACACAAAGTCATGGACATGTTATTATACTCTGGTGTATCAGACTGTAATGTGGAGGCTAAGTGGAAATAATCTGGTACATCAGTCAGTAGTTCTGCAAGATCACAAATAGTGGGAAGATCAAAAACAACCCTAACACCCCTCACTACAGAAAAAGCTAAAATTCTCTATCTGTATCAATTTCCCATCTAGAATAGAACTCATGGACTAATGAAATATTTACTTTCTCTAGGGGTTTAGTCATCATGCCCTGAAGACCTACTGCAGTTAACATGGTAAGTGTAGATTGATATGTCTGCAATGTACTGATTTGAAAACCTCTCTCAAAGTGAACATTAAGACCCACAATTCTGGTCATAATTGTGGGTCTATCTATGTTGGTATCAGAAGGTTCTTGAGAAGATGATGAACTAGCTCAGGATCTCTTTCTGTGTGGCATCTACAGGAAAATAAAGAAAAGGAAAAAAATGATATTTTAATAACAAAATTCCAAAAAATAAAAACAATAATTTTTTTAATTTTTATTGAGAATTTGTCTACAAATTATTCGATATGAGTTAATTTCAAGTTATCAAATTTTGTTTTGTCAATAAATTTCCTCAAAATTATTCTTTTAAAACAAAAATGTCAAAATTTTAATAACTTGGTCGGTGAAACATGCATGTTGATAAAACATCCTCAATTATCCAATCATTTTTATCATAATAAATTTTTAAATGTGAGAAGTACACCCAATTCAAACTTTTAGTTGACCAATTAATCACTTTTTCACAAGTTGAACTTTGAATGTTAGAATTTTTTTAATTTACACAACACCCAAAATTCAAGTTTTATATTTTGCATAAAACCCCCCAACTTCAAACTTTAATTGGAATTTATTTGTAAATCAATCATTCTTTACCCAAGTTGATGGTCTGAATGTTTACGTTTTTGCACAAAACCCCGAGGAATTTTTGGATTTGCATAAATCACCCCATATTGAAATTTCAATTTTTGCACAAAACACCTCCATAACTTTTTATAGATTTGTACCCCATATTGAATGTTCAAAAATTATGTGTTTTTGCACAAAACCCCCTAAGAAATTTTTGGATTTTGTACAAAATCCCCAAATGTACCCTCAATTCGTCAAATTGATCAATTTTTTTTATCATGAATCAACACAAAACTGTGATAATAATCCAAAACTATCCATGATTCAACTACTAGATCATCCATGTATTAAAAATAAAGTTACAAGATCAAGTGGAGATTATACCTTGGGGAGATGTGGAAGAAGCCCAAAAATAGTGAAGAAATTGCCTCCAAATTGGTCTTGATTTTGTGTGGGTATATTAGGGTTTGAGAGAGAGGAGGGAAATGGGTTTGGGAGTGATAAAATGAAAGAACACAGTGAATGAGGTGAAGGGGTTGTGGTTCTGAAGTAGCAGGCCTTCGGCATTGATGCTGGCATCGATGCCCTAAGTGTTGGCGTTTAGGCAAACCTGCCCAAACACCATTTTTTTGGGCTAGTGAATATGGGCCGAACTTATTATATATTTAAATTTTTTTTCTTTTTAAAGCCCATGTTACTTATTCAAAGTTTGTTTTGTTTTTTAAGTGAAAGACAAACATGAGAAAATGTGTGTGTGTGTGTGTGTGTGTGTGTGTGTGTGTGTATATATATAAAGTGAAAAACAAAATAAAGAAATATGTATATATATTTATATCTTTTTCTTTTTCTTTTTCTTTTCTTTTTTTATTTTGTTTAATTTTTATTTTTTTACAAATAATGTGGTTCATGAAGAACCAACACCTCCTCCTCTCTGAGCGTAGAAAACTCTTAAAATGGTTTTAAACGTTGACCATTTATTTTAAAAATATCACCATTTTTAGGATTTTTTATCTCGACAGCCCCATGTGAGAAAACTTATTTTACAATAAATGGACCTGACCATCTTGATCTTAATTTTCTAGGAAAAAGATACAATTTTGAAGTGTAGAGCAAGACCTTTTGTCCCGGAATGAATTTTTTTCTTAAGATCGAATTGTCATGAAAAATCTTTGTTTTCTCTTTATAAATTTTTGAGTTTATATATGCATTATTTTGAATTTCTTCCAACTCATTTATTTGGAGCAATCTATTTTTACCTGCCGAGTCTAAGTCAAAATTTAACTGTTTGATAGCCCATATTGCTCGATGTTCCAACTCCACTGGCAGATGACAAGCTTTTCCAAACACGAGCCTGTAGACATCCCCAGATTTGCTTTGAATGTTGTCTGATATGCCCATAGAGCATCACACAATTTTACAGACCAATCCTTCTTGTTATGATTAACTGGTTTTTCTAAGATTTGTTTGATCTGCCTATTTGTAACCTCTACTTGACCACTGGTTTGGGGGTGATAAGGAGTTGATAATTTATGTGTGATTGAATATTTCTTCATCAAAGCCTTAAAAGAACGGTTACAGAAATGTATACCGTTGTCGCTAATGATCGCTCGGGGCACTCCAAAACGTGCAAAAACATTCTCCTTTAGAAACTTGACAACAACCTTGTTATTATTAGTCTTGCAAGCTACCGCCTCAACCCATTTTGACATGCATTCAACGGCTACTAGAATGTAAACATTTTCAAAGGAATTTGGAAATAGACCCATGAAATCGATACCCTACAAATCAAAGAGTTCAACAGATAAGATGGGTTATAAGGGCATCATATTTCTTCTAGTGACTTTTCCTAAAAGCTAACAACGGTTACAGGTTTTGCAAAACTCGTATAAATCCTTGAAAAGAGTGGGCCAGTATAACCCATATTGGAGAATTTTTTCAGCTATTTTTCTTAGGCCAAAATGGCCCCCACATGCTTGCTCATGACAAAAGGATAGAACACTCCTAGTTTTTTTAGTGGGAACACACATCCTAAAGATCTAATCAGGATAGTATTTGAAAAGATATTGATCATCCCAGTAAATGTATTTTACCTAGGAGAGGAAACGTGATCTATCATGTTTAGACTAATGAGAGGGGATCTGTTTCATGACTAAGTAAATCACAATGTCGGTAAACCATGGAACTGATTAGATTTGTAGGAGTTGTTCATCTGGAAAATGTTCGTTGATTGGGACGATTAATATTGGTGCATTCAGGAGTCTAGAGAGGTGATCTGCTACGGGGTTTTCTGTTCCTCTTCTGTCAAGAATTTGAATATCAAACTCTTGAAGTAGGAGAATCCATCTAATGAGTCGTGCTTTAGAATCCTTTTTGGTCAAAAGATAATTTAGTGTGACATGATCTGTAAAAACTTTGGTTAAATACCCGATGAGGTAGGACCTAAATTTTTCGAAGGCAAAGACTACATCTAAAATTCTTTTTCCATGACAGAGTAATTTTGTTAGGCATCGTTCCGAGTCCTACTGGCATAGTAGATCACATGCGGTTTTCTGTCAAACTGCTATCCTAAAATAGCACCAATTGCATAATCAGATGCATCACACATCAGTTCAAAGGGTAAAGTCTAGTCTGGTACATGAATGATAGGAGCTGTGGTTAGCTCCTTTTTCAGAAATTTAAAAGCTTTGAGGCATTTGGGAGAGAAGATAAATGATGTATCCTTGGCTAAGAGATTGGTCAAAGGTCTAGTGATTTTGCTAAAATCTTTGATGATCTTTGATGAAACGTCGGTAAAAACCAGCATGACGAAGAAATGGTCTGACATCTTTGACAGTTTTGGGAGGAGAAAGGTTAGAAATGAGATCTACCTTAGCTTTTGTTAGGTCCTTTTATTTTGATAATGATTAATAAATAATTTACAACTAATGTTGTTTGTCTAGTGTTTGTATTTTGTATTTATTCCAGGCCAACAACATGTTGGAGGTTGGTTGGATTGTGCTCTCATGATGATATCAAAAGGAGGTTGGCGGAATATCGGAGTGAAGCCAATGCATTCAAGTCAAGTTCAAGTTTAAGCTTCATTCGCAATCAAACCAAGCTTAATGAAGATCAATTGTCTTGGGTAAATTAGTTTAGGTTTATGCTTTGTGTGCTTATGCTTTAAGCTCAAATGGTGCACGTACACGTTTTCTTGATTTATTAATACATCCATTTGAGATAATAACATGTTTTCGGATTATTGACTTAATATAACTAGTTTATATCTTTTATAAAGTCTATTAATCTATTTAAAAGAAGTTTCAAACTTATTTGAACTCGTTTTATCAAAATCAAATTTTAATAAGTTCATGTTCGTGCATGTTTTTGCAAAACAGATGAGTTTTCACAATTGGAAAATAAAATTTAAAAAATTTCTTTGTTTACATGTTTATATTCATATATACAAACATTTTCCCAATTTTTTATTATTTTGGAGTTGTTTTGTTATTTTTAATTGAATTTACAAAAACAAGTTTTTAGCAGTTTTTCAAAAACTATAATATCTGTGTTAAAATAATTATTTCTCATAAATGGAAAGTGATATTTAAGAACTTCTTTCTCTAACATGTTTATCTACATGCCTAAAAACGTCCCTCAAAATTTCACAAATTTTTGAGTTTATTTACTATTTTTAATTGATTTTACAAAACTAGATACGTAAAAATTCTAGATTCTGCCAAAATTGTTCAACGGTCGACTTCATCAGTCGACCGATGATATCATCAGTCGACTGATGAGATGTTTTTAGCCTATAACGGCTAGTTTTCTAGATTTTATCTTTTTATGACTTTTCTTGGATTTTTAATGGTTTTTGGGGTTGTTTCATAAGCGTATACGTACCCCCATGCCCTCATACTTCTAAACTATCCAAGAGAATTGTTTAAACAAGTTTAAGTGTGTTTTGTGTTTATTTAAAAGAGTGTTTACAAGATTTGTTTTGTGAAGAAATTATCACAAGGGCTTGAGGAGATCATCAATTGTGTTTGGGCATTCAACTCATCTCCCTCTCTCTCTTGTCATCACAGAGAAGTTTTTCTAAACTCATTTTAGCTATTTATTATTTTGTTTATAATTTCCGTAAGCTAGATTTATATTGACTTTAGTTTGTCTTATTTAATATCTTTGTTACACACACTCACATTGAGCTTATTGTATTTGCATACATAGTATAATTTGGGGTTGTGGGTTAGTGACTTAGAGAGTGAGCTTCTATTGTGTTCTCATCTTGCTTAGAGAACAAATCATTTGTTGTTAGCGAGCTTAATTGTGAGGATTCACTTTGTATTGCACAAATATACCAAGAGGAGTGTAGAGGTGAGAGACGTGGTCGGTCCCAAGAGGAGTGGGGTTGGTGATAATGCCTAGAGGGTAGGTCGTAATTCCGAGCACTTGAGGGAGTCACGTGAGAGGCCAACACTTGAAGTGGGATTTGTGTAACATTATGAAATTATGAACATTGATCGGTGAGCGTTAAAACCGATATTGTGTGGTGTAAACGTTTTTGGGTGATCGTTGAAAACCTGGTGTGATAGTGGATTTCTCCATAGGAGTGGGGAGCGGAGACGTAGGACGGAAGGTCCGAACTCCGTGATCATTTCCTTATGTTTGAGTTTGGCATTGGCGGATTTATTCTTGCATATTGTTATATTGCCAATGTTGCATGTTTATATCACCCTTAGTTTGTATATCCTTGCACATATATTGTTCATATAACATTTGCTAGGATATATTTGTTAATAGTTTTAATTTGGCATTAAATCAGATTAGATTAGCATAAACTCTATTCATCGTCCTTTAGGGTTCCTTCCTAGTGGCATTAGGGTACTTTCAGCTTTGTCTACTTTGATTCCCCTATTGGAAACTACATATCCTAAGACAAAGCCCTACTAGACCATGAAGTGACATTTCTCCCAATTGAGAGTAAGATTTTTCTCCCTACACCGTTCTAGGACCAGTTTAAGATGATGCAAACATTGGGAAAATGTGTCACCAAAAATAGAAAAGTCATCCATGAAAATTTCTAAAAATCTCTCTACCATGTCGGAAAAATACTGATCATGCAACGTTGGAATGTGACATGTGCGTTACACAGCCCAAAAGGCATGCGCCGGTATGCAAATGTTCCATACGGGCAAGTGAAGGTGGTTTTCTCCTGATCTTCGGGAGCGATAGGGATTTGATTGTAACCTGAATATCCATCCAGGAAATAATAGAACTCGTATCATGCTAAGCGCTCTAACATTTGGTTAATTAATGGAAGAGAGAAGTGATTTTTCCGAGTGGCTAAGTTGAGTTTTCGGTAGTCAATGCAAACTCACCATCCAGTTTGGATCCGAGTGGGAATCAGCTCATTAGTCTTATTTTGGATCATGGTGATCCCAGATTTCTTTGGAACAACTTGGACCGGACTCACTCATGAACTATCAGAAATGGGATAAATGATCTCATGATCGAGACATTTCAAAATGTCTTTCCTAACAACTTCTTTCATTACTGGGTTTAACCTACGTTGATGATCTCTAGTAGGTTTGACGTCATCTATCAAATGGATTCGGTGTTGAATAATGGTTGGACTAATCCCTTTGATATCAGTCATGATCCATCTAATGGCTTTCATATTCTCTCTTAAAACATCTAAGAGAGCTTTCTTTTGACCGGTAGTCAAGTCAGAAGAAATGATAACTGGTAAAGTCACGCTCTCCCCTAAGTAGGCATACTCTAGATTTTAGGTAGATGTTTGAGCTCTAATTTAGGGGGTTCCTCCACAGATGGGCGAAGTTGGACTCGGGGTTCTATCTTCAAAGGTTCTCGTTGCCAGCCAATTGCATATACATGATTGACCAGCGGATCTAACTCTATTTCATCCTCAAAAGACTCTTCAAACACTAAGTCAGATACACATGAATCTAACTCACATTCTCCCTCTTTTTGCTCATTGAATATTCCCTGAATGAAGTTCACTTCGATGGGTTGATCAGATGGATCACTAGGCTACCTTCCTAGGCTAAAGATATTAAGGTCAACAGTCATGTTTCCAAAAGATAGTTTCATCTGACCCATCCTACAATTGATCAAAGTATTTGAGGTGGCTAAGAACGGTCTTCCTAGAATGACTGAGATTTAACTTTTAAGATTGGAAACGGGTTGCGTTTCCAAGACAATAAAATCAATAGGAAAAATGAACTCTCCAACCTTGATCAAAACATCATCTATCTCTTCTTTGGGAATTTTCACGGATCTATCAGCTAATTGTAGAGTGCATCTGGTCGGTTTAAGTTCTCCTACACCTAGCTGTTGATAGACTGAATAAGGAAGGATGTTGATGCTGGCTCTCAAGTCTAAAAGTGTCTTATCAATGTGATTATTACCTATGACGCATGGAATTATAGGACAACCAGGGTCCTTATACTTTAACTGCATGAATTTTGAAAAAATTTCACTAAGGTTGGCAGCTAAGAAGACTTTCTTAGGGACATTCGTGGTTCTTTTCTTAGTGCATAAATCTTTCAAGAACTTTACATAAGAGGGGATTTGATCAATCACGTCTAAAAGAGGGATATTGATCTTGACCTGTTTAAAAGTTTCTAGGATTTTCTCAACCTACGGGGAGTTTTTTCTAGGTTTGAGTCTGTCTAGAAAGGGGGCAACGGGCCTATATCTATCTAGATCAGGCTCAATCTCATGTTCAGCTTCTTGGACATCGGAAGGAATTACTCCATCAGAAGGAGTGTGTTGGTTGGGAGAAGAGGTTTGATCCGGTGGCATTCTAACTTGGTTGTCTATATGTTTTCCTAATCGCAAAGTATGAACTGCATTCACATGGGCTGGTTGGGTTGAACTGGATCCATTGTCTTTAGGGTTAGTAACAGGTTGACTTGGAAAATTTTTCTTTCTCTCTCTCGCTCATGGCAGTGGCTAGTTGCCCAACTTGGGTTTCTAATCGGGCTATGGCTTGAGTGTTCAAGTTGAGCACTTGGCCGGTTGTTTGCATGAAGGATTTTAGAGTGGTGGATGACTAGGTCAACATGTTGGTGGTTTGTGTAGAAGCTTTGATCATAGCCTCTAAACCCTTTTCTAAGACACTTAGACGTTTGTCATGATCATAATTTGAAGGATTCACAGGCTGATGAGGATAAGGATGTTAGGTTGGAAAAGGTAGGTTAGCTTGTTGAAAATTTTTTGGTGAGTTGAACGGAACTGTGTTTGCCCTAGGAAATTGTTGGTTTGAAGTGGGAATAAAAGTTTGATTTCCGGAGGGATTACCTTGATTCCATGTAAAATGAGGATGATTTCTCCAACCTGGATTGTAGGTTGGAGAAAATGGATCATGTTTAGGATGCTAGAATGCAACGTTTATCTGTTCTAATGAATGGGGGTTTCCTAGGAGAGGGCATTCCTCTGAAACGTGGGCAGGAGACTGACAGGTTTGACAAGCTAGGGTAGAAACTTGATTAATTTAAGCTGGAGCTTGTTCCTTAATTTCTAAGGCTTCTAACCTTCACAAAATTATCGTCATCTTTGCTTCGGAGGCAATGTTTGATTCTAAGGAAAGACCACTAGACTTAGATTGGGGAACTGATGTAACTATGTCATCACAGTGTTCCTACTGCATGATTTTTTTGGACAGACTCTCTAGAAATTCCCAAGCTTCATTGGCATTCTTTTTCATGAATTCTTCTTGGCACATGGATTCTAAAGAAGTCTTTGAAGAATAGTCCAATCCTTCATAGGTTATTTGGCATAATCGTCATTTCTCAAGTCCGTGGTGAGGACATTGGTTGAGAAGATCCTTAAACCTATCAAAGTACTTCCAGAATGGCTCCCCTGGATAATTTTAAAGTTTTGAATGTTATTTCTAAGCTTTACCATTTTATGAATTGGAAAAAAATTCTTGAGAAAAGCAGTGACAAATTCATCCCAAGTTGAGATGGAATTTGTGGGCAAGCTATACAAATTTGCCTTGTCCTTGAGAGCAAATGGGATAAATCTGAGTTTGATCGCATCTTCAGTTAATTCTCTCATTTTAATCATAATATTTATACTTCCTCAAATTCCAAGATAAAGATATAAGCATCTTTAGTTTTATTTCCGAGGAATGTGGGAAGCATGTTTATGTAGTGCGGTCGAAGCTTAAAATTTATTCTATTTGCTTCGGGGAGCCTAATGCAAGAACGGATTGTATTTCTAGTGGGATAACACATATCTTGGAAAACGGGTTGATTAGCCATTTCTTCAATTGGTTCAACACGAATTAAATAATGAGTATTATCCCTAATCCACGTTCGCATACACCAAAACAACTTTTTTTTATAATTTTTTAAGGAAAAAATTTAGTTTTTTTAGATTATGAGAAGTAAAAAAATAAATAAAGGAAAATCCTAACTAAAATAAATCAAAATCAATTACTTTTCAATCACTCTAACTTTAGGGTTAAGCCTTACTCAATTAGACCAGCTCCTAATCAAAAACTCCTAAAATAAAAAGATTAAAGTTTTACCCAGGTAGTTAGCTAGATAAGGATAGTACTAGAGGGTGATCAAAGATCAATCAAGTACCTCGTTCCATGAGGAGCGCTTTACGTAACCCCTAAACCTTGCCTTAGACACCAACTAATCCAAGAAAACTTGAACCGGTTCAGTTAGGGATTTCTTGTTCCATATTGAGCTCGAGTCCTTAGGGGCCAACGTCTACTGAGTTTTAAGAAGGCTTGGGTTTGTGTAGTGATGAATTAATGATTTATGGGCTAAGGAAAGGGTGATGAAATCCCTCATCTTATCTTGATTATGGGGTTTGCCCTTAAAAATAATTTTAAGTGTGTGCCAAATCAAGATGCTCAAATTACTTTGGTGAATTCCTACTAACTATATGCAATGCAACCCTATGGATTAAAAGAAACTAAAAATGATAAAAAAAATCTTTTTTTAATTAGGGTTAACAATCAAACAATTGTGAGAATAGGGAATATTGTTTGAATTTATTATCTTGTAATCAAACAATTGTGAGAATAGGGAATATTGTTTGAATTTATTATCTTGTTAGTAAATGTCCAAGTGGATGGTGGATTTTATTATGGTCGACTTATTATCTTGTTAGTAAATGTCCAAGTGGATGGTGGATTTTATTATGGTCGACAAAAATAAAATCTTTAAGTCCTAATTGTCTCTAATTATGAAGAAGTAGCTAAAGAGTGGAATTGAAAATTTTAGAAAGAAGAGTTACCCAAAAATAATTCTTCAAGTTCTTGATCTCCAATCTAAGATTTTTAAGCTCCAAGTGAATCCTTCACAAGAAAACACACAAGTTAAAGAACCAAAATAATAAAATCCTACTTAGCACCTTCCCCGACAACGGCGCCAAAAACTTGATGGGGCATAAATATGTACCAAAAGTTGCAAATGCACAACTAATCAAGTTATCGTATAAAAAGTTATCGATCCCACGAGGAATGTGTTTGTAAGAAATAATTAGAATCGATTCTTATGTTGTGTGCATGACAATTAGGAGTGATGAAAGCATGTGATTGTGAAGAGATATGAGGAGTGTTGTGAATATGTGCAAAAGTCAATAAATAAGATTTTAGATGATAGAAATAAAGAGTGGATGTGATAAAAGAATAAATAAAAACATAAGGAAATAAAAATAAAGGAAATAAAAAATCAAGAAACAAATAATAGAAAATCAAGAACTAAGGAAAAATCAAGAAAGAAAATATGAAGGATTTAATTAAAGATATGAGAAATCTAGAATTAAATTCCACTAGCTAATTTCAATTATAAAATATGAACTATTCTCTTTTTATCATATTTTACTTTAGATTTATTAAGCATAGACTATCAAACCATTTAAGAAAAGTATAACCTATCAAATTATCATCTAAGCAAAATTAATATTCATAATAAGAATAACAACTAGATAATAATTCTAAAATTCATAAGTATAACCTATCAAACCACTCAATATAAGCATAGATTATCAAATTCTTGTTCTACCAATTAGTTCTCTAGTTAATTATCCTATACATGATTATTTTAAGCATAAGAGAATAATTCATATAATATAAAGAAAATTAGACTAGCTTCATACAATTCTAAGATTCCTACAAGAATTAGTTCCACATCTTAAGAAATAAAAACAAGGAATAAAATAAAATGAATAATAAATAATAAGAACATGGAACTTTACACTATGAACAAGAAATAAATCTAACTAAATTGCAAAAGAAATAAAAATGTAAGAAAATAAATCTACTCTACAAAATATAAAATAAAGAAAAAAAAATAAATCTACTCTATAAGACATGAATGTAAATATAAACTAACAAGCAATAAGAAAGAAATTACTAAAAAGAAATAAAAAAAGAAAAGAGAAAAATAAAATAAAAGCAAACCTTCAAAATGATCTTCATCTCCATCATCATCATCAAACAAAGAGAAAAAAATTTAAAATGGTAAAAAAAAATATTCTTTTATTGATTGCAACAAAAAGTTATAATTTTTGGAAGGTCTTCTCAATTAAGAGTAATCATCCTCTCCAAATGGAGTTACAAAATTTTTCACAACTTTAACCCCTCACTATCTACCCTTATTTATAGTAAACATCAAATGTGAGCCATTGGATCGAAATCTTATCCAAAAATCTTAAATTTCAGTCTTAGATTCGTAACAGACTGACAATGGCATCGATACCAGCATCGATGGGGGCATCGATGCTGGCATCGATACGGTCATCGATGTGCAGCTTCTTCCATTTGTAGCCTGTAGATTTCCACATTGTTTAGCTTTGGGCTTTTGGTTTTTCGGCTTTTGGGCTTGATGCTTGTTTTCTTCATTAATATTTCTGGGCTTTTGATGAGAAAAAGGATCTTAGGCTTTATTTTTGATTAACCTGCAATTAAAGATAAAAACAATTATTAGTGGTATATTTATTCACATAAAATAGATAATGAGGATATAAAATTATAATAAAAATGTGATTATCAGAACCAGATCTTCATGTCTGACTTCGAACTCCCCTTTTAGTTGGTTAATGATGAGCTTCAAATCGCCATATGCTTTTAGGTGCTTTACACCCAACCTCTTAACTAGGTCAAGACCAATGAGCAAAGCGTTGTATTCAGCTATGTTTCTAGAACATGGCCCCATTAGGGAGAAGGCTCGAGGTAACACATGATTTTGTGGAGAAACTAAGACTACCCCCACTCCAGCGATGATTGTATCTTTAATGCTTGTTCTTGATGCGCTGTCAAAGAATAGCTGTCATACCTATTCTCTTGAGACCATATTAGCTTCACAGTTTTGTCCAGCATATCTTGGTATAAATCAACTTTTCCTTCCAAGGGGGTGATTAGCAAGGAGATCGGAGATAGATTAGCATTTTACCGCCTTTTGTGGCGTGAAGTAGATGTTATACTGGGACAGCAACAATGCACATCTCGCAAGTTTCCAGTTCAACGCTCCATGTTGCGTCATGAACACCCGTATTGGATTGACTTTGGGGATGGCATATATGGTCTGCCCAATCAAATAGTGTCGCATCTTTTAGATCGCGAAGACCAAAGCCAAACATTCCTTCTCGATAGGAGGATAGCGGTGTTCAGCTCCTGATAAAGTTCTACTGAGATAGTAAATGGCTTGCACATGGCCATTATCATCATCTTGCGCTAGGCGTCCTCCCAAGGCATGCTATGTAGCATGGACATATATTAAGAATGGTTTTCCCGATTTTGGTGCAACCAATACAGGCGGACTGGAGAGATATAATTTGATCTCCTCAAATACCTTCTGGCAGGCCTCATCCCAGACAAAGGATATGCCTTTCTTTATGAGTTTTGAAAATGGCTGACATCTGCCGGATAAGTTAGAAATGAACCCGTGGATGTAAGTCATGTGCCCCTGTAGACCGCGAAGCTCCTTAAGGTTTTTGGGAGGCGGAAGTTCTTGAATGGCTTTGACTTTATCTGGGTCAAGGTGGATTCCATTAGCCGTGACAACGAATCTAAGAAATTTACCACTGGCCATTCCCAGGAAGGATTTAGTTGGATTCATCCTTAGCTGGTGTGATTGCATTAGGTAGAACATCGTCTTCAAGTCATGAAGATGATCACCTTTGCTATGGTTTTTAACAACCAAATCATCGACGTAGCATTCCACCATTCTTCGCAAGTGTTCCCAGAAAATAATGGTCATAGTGCGCTAATATGTGGCGCCAGCGTTCTTCAGTCCAAAGGGCATTACCGTGTAACAGTATATCCCTAAAGGTGTTTAGAAGGAAGTATGCTTCTCGTTCTCGAGATACATCTTGATTTGGTTATACCCTAAGAATCCATCCATAAATGACATCCTTTCAAATCCGCACGTATTGTCAATGATGACGTCCGTGATGGGCAAAGGGAAGTCGTCTTTTGGACATGCCAAATTCAAGTCACGAAAGTAGATGCATACTCGAATCTTCCTGTTCTTTTTAGAACCAGGACGATATAGGCCACTCAATCTGGATGCTACTCCTCTCAGATAAATCCTAAATCAATGAGATTTTTGACTTTGGTTTCAATTGCCTCCATGATCTGTGGACAGAATCACCATTGTTGTTGCTTAATAGGCTTGGCGTCTAGTTTGATGTTAAGGCGGTGCATGGCTACCTGAGGATCAAGGCTAGGCATGTCCTCATAATTCTAGGCGAAGACATCAATATACTCACGTACTAGATCAATGAGATCTTCCTTTTCTTCGGGTGACAGACTATCACGTATGAACACATATTAGATTCGTCTCCTAAATCTACCTGAATTACCTTGTCGTCGGTAGGAGGCTCACGCTGTTCAAAGCGGTTTTCCTATTGCATGCTGAGTTTTCGACTCAAGGGATCCTCGAATTGGGGTAATTGATCATCCTCCAGAGTTTCTCTTGGGAGATCTGAGGTCATGTTAACCATAAATTTCTTGAACATTGCCCCTGTACTGGCATCCGAATCCCAGCAGGTTGATTTAGAATAAGAGCTAATGGAGGAGCTGTCTGACTCTTCACTAGCCTCAAAACACTGCCCTGGTGGTGGAGATACATACCCCAATCCCCTGCGACTTTTGTCGTAATAGTTATCCAGTTTCCCTTTCGGTACGAAGGGAGTGAGCGGAATGTGCAAGCCCTTTTTGAAATTCAGACCTCCTGCGCAGGAAAAGTTGTATCCCATTTTCTCCATTATGCGGCGCATCATTGGTCTGAAATGTGAGAATTGAAGGGTTCCTTCTTTTTCTTCGGATCCATCCCAAAAAGTTTACAGTAGACTCTCAATATGTCTGAAGACAATGTCTTCTTGATTTTTCTTTCTTGCGGGCACCACAAAGATGGCCTACGAAGATTCGATGCATAGCCGGCTTGTTACGAAAGATGAGTGAATCGACATGTATAATGCTAACTCAGCATATAATCATGACAAGGGGTCTGACGACATGTCGGCACCTATACCTGATATGTCAGAATTAGATTCAACACACGACAAGTAAGTTAAATCCTTGTTATTATTGAAGATAACTTTACCGTCATCATCAGCAGCATCATTTACATCGAGGCTTCCAAAGCCGATTGTGATGGGATCAATGTCGTTAAAGGCAAGCCCCTGTTCGTATTCAGGCTTAGTATCAGCCTCATTACCACTATCAAGGTCCTCGACTGGTGATGCGTCGGTCAGATCACCATCTAGGTAGTGGATAGAATCAGTAAAGTAATTCTCCATCCCTTTGAATGGTTGCTTTTCCGCGACCACTGTTTTAACCTCACCATTCTCATCCACGTATTTCATGCACTGATGCGGAGTGGATAGAACGATTAAGTTGTTATGGATCCATGATCGACCCAATAGCAAATTATAGGATGTCTCTGTATTGATGACATAGCATGTGACATGTGTCTTCAAGTCCCCTATTTGGCATTTGAGCTTGATTTTGCCAAGAGGATGGGTGTTGGAGGCATTAAAGCCATAGATGGTAGTCCCTATTGCTGACAAACAATAAAGTGGGACCCCAAGATGATTAATGAGCCTCAAAAGTATGATGCTTAGGGTAGAACTAGGGTCAACCTGGATTCGGTCTACCCGAACAGAACTAATATATCCCGTGAAGTATAAAGGCCTATCATGCTTCGGGTTTTTCATGAACATGTCTTCTAAAGAGAACGTGATATATGGCATCCGTTCTCAAAAGACTTGATGGCACTGAGGGCACGCTCCTAGTATTTCCTCTGTTCGACTCGGTGGAACGTGAGTAAGGAATGTTTCATTATCAGCCAGTGCTTCACGCAGAGCTTCCATGGTTGATCGAGATAAATGTAGGAGTTCGAATAGTGTGATCCTTATCGAGATGTTAGCTAGTTGGGCCAACACATCGAATCGAAATGGACCCTTTGAGCTTTCAGGAATTTCCTTCCTGAGTGCCAACACATCGAATCAAAATGGACCCTTTGAGCTTTCAGGAATTTCCTTCCTGAGTGCCTTATTGTAATGGAGCTCCTTTACCTTTAGATCATTAGCGGGAAATTGCGTCTTCTTTTTTGCGTCTTTCATTGACTTTGGTGAGGTGTCTACCACCTCAGGATACTTCTTCAAGTACTCTTTTCCATCGTGGGTTCCTAACGTCTGGACAGGTTGTGTGGTGAATGCTAGTTGTTCACCATCGCAACTAGAGGGAAGTGGTTTCGACCCCCTTGTCTAGAATGGCAGAGATAGAATTACAGGACTTCTACTTTGCTTTCGACTTCTTTGAACCTGTTGATGTCCATTGTCTATCCTTCTCCTTCTGACGATGAGGATCAAGGTTCACGACCCTGGTCTCAGCTTGTGGGTCGGCTTCACACCATTCTGAACCTAGTATTCCAGAAATCCTATGAACCACAAGGAGACTATGTTAGCAGACACTTTCTTTTGTTCCAATTGAAGGGTCATGACTCCTGCGTCCAACAAAGCATGGATCTTATCTTCAAGATATAACATGCTTTTGTTGGGTGATGAACTATCCTTTGGTACATGCAGTAATTGGGATCATCTGTCCTTGACGCCTCCTCAGGCTGGCTCGATTCTGGGAGCTTGATCTTCTTCATCTTGATCAAGGACTTGAGGATTGGGACAACTTGTTCATCTTTGAAGTCGTACTGCTTCTGAAAGTGGTTATCCGAAGAATTACCTTTCTGCTTTGAAGAAGGTTTAGGGGATGAAGTGGTTTCCACTGCCAGAGTATCCTTCCCCTTTGAATGGTTCTGAGGGGTGAAGTTTCCTTGGTTACCCCCACTTCTTGGACGAGACTCATAAGGCTCTTTAGCATCTATTCTCTTGAGCATGCTCTCCACTTGTTCTCCTTGCAAGATCAAGTCTTTCTATGAATGAGCTTTGATAGCTCCTATTTTGGATAGTATGTTGATTGATAGATTGTTCCAGCACATCTCGATGAGAGTGGCCTCTGAGATCGGATCACGAGGATGTAGCGATCGGTTCCTGAAGCTCTTAACAAAGTCACTGACGAACTCTGTCTTCTTCTGTTTTTTGGGTAGCAGGGTGGCCATAGATACTTATGTGTCATCGTTAAAGAATCTAGCCATGAAGAGCCTTTCCATGTCCTTCTAGCAATTGATGGACCCGAGCTCCAATATGTGAAACTATTCAAAAGCAACCCGTTGAGGATGCTGATGAACTATCGAACCATAATGGGATTATTTCCTACTATGTGTCTAGTTTTTAAAGTAGTAAATATGCTAGGTAGGAGAGCTCTTACCATCGAACTGCAGGAGGTTGAGTGGCTTGAACTTTGGAGGATAGCGAATGGCGTCCCATGTGGTGGGGTATGGTCTAGTCACCCCAATCCCTTAAAATTTGCTTAAATTTTCAATGCATCTAGTTGCTTCTGGAAATCATCCAACTTCTGATCTCGATCTTTCTTACGAAGGTTGGATTCGGCTTCTGATGATTCAGAATGAATTTTCAAAATTTCTTCATCATCATTCTTTGCATCAGCGTCATCTTGGTTTCAACGACTAGATTCCCCAGCACCTGGTGAAGGTCGCCGATGCCTTGATCCTAAGGCTTCACTGGCAGTTTTCTTTTTCTTCTTCTCTTTTGTCTTGATGATTTTGTCTATCGTCTCCCTCATGAGATTGATGATTTCTTGTTGTTGGAGAAGGATAACTTGCTATTCTTCTAGCTTTTTCGCCAAGTCTTCTCCATTCACAGCCATATGAGCATTCGCCTATTCACTCTGATTAGTGTTAGATGCTTGGGAAGTGGCAATGGTAGAGTTATCAAGTTCCTTGTCAGCATCATCAGAGATGTCTGCTAAACACCGGTAATTCAATGGAATCATCGAGCCGGTACGGGTGCAGGTATGTTGGTAGACACCCTCCCTTCGATGAGTAATCCCCTCAGCCCTGGAGAGAACTTGGGATCAGAGGAGTCAGAAGAGTCAGCCTGGCCTTTGCCCTTGCCTTTGCTAACCAAATTAATCATGACTTTAGCAGGCTCATTCTTGAACGTTTGTCTTCTGGGACGAAAATGTCTTCTTCTAGATAAGGGGGCTTCTAGAAGTTATAACAATCGCTCAGCCTTGATGATGGGCCTCCACATTAGCATTTGGCAAGTACTGTAGAGATGAGCTTCTCATAGCTGCATTAAGATTTTATCTGGTTCACACTGTATTTACGAACCAGGTAATCACGGAGATCGATAATGGGGCCATCCCCTATTAACTTTGGTAGTATGCACGCGCAAGAATCACTAAGTGGTAGAGATTGATGAGCCTGAGTGGTTAGATGAGCCTCATGGTTGATACAATGTTTGTTAATTAGACGAACTTGATTCGGGGGACGCACTTATCGTCTTAGTCGAACCTCAACATGGCCACTTGAATGTGGCTCAACAACGGGGCGAGTTTGGTGTTGAGGACACGGTTCGTCCTTTTGACGAGACTGAGTATGGCTAGTTCCAATAGCGGGACGAACATGGATAGGGGGACACACTTGTCATTTTGGATGAATCTCGTGTTGACGACGAGGTTCAACATCTACGCACACTTGAACGCTTGGTCAACAATGGAGAGCTTCACGTTGTGGACGAAGTTCATCATCTTGACACACCTCGGTTGGGCGAGTCTCGGTCCTCTTGTAAGTTCTAGCCACGTCACTTTGGGGCTGATAGTGGAAGTCATCTAGTGAATTAAGACGCAGGCTTTACAGTGAGCCTGATATTAGCGTCAACGACGTTGTAGGGTCAAAAAATCGAAGATTGATTGATTCTCTTGTTTTAAGAAAACTGGGTTTGATCGCTTGGTACGGATCCCTTACAATCTCTTACTCTTCCTCTAGATTACAGATGAAGAAAAAATTAATTCAGCTCCTCCTTGTTTAACGTGGGCTCTTGATGGCGAAAGGATGCTTCCCTCGATGCTTGAGTCGAGATTGCTTCCCATTGACTATCAGAACAAGATTGTTGGAGCTTCTGATATTCGTTAGACTGCTAGAACCAAGGTTCGAATTCTAGATCTATACGCAGGAGCTCTGATCTCTGATGATTGCCAAAAGTCTAAAAGTCTGAACCAAACCCTTTTCTCTTTAGCCATCCATGACTATTTATAGCGTTTAAGTACGTAACCGATGTACTATAATCACGGGTAGAGGGGTGTAACTGCCTCCTCCAAATCAGCACGCACTATCACATGCTCCTGAAGATTAGCCCACGTGGCTGACTAAGTCTTTAGAGATGTTATAACTAAATCTCATATGGACGACGAGCCTCGTTGCGTGGCGAGGTTCATCTGATTGGATGAGCCTCAATATGCAGTGAGGTTCATCTTATAAAGCCAGCTTTGCAGTTTAGCGAACTCTGTCTTCACTGACTTCGTCTGACGAGCTTCGTCTTCACTAACAAACTTCGTCTTCGATAGCTAAGTCTAGATGCGTAGCAAGTCTTGTGAATTTCCTTTTGACGAGCCTCGTCTTCACTAACGAGCTTTAAGCCTGATGACAAGCTTTGTTTTCATTGACGAACTTCACCTCTAATGATGAACTCCGAACCTCGTATCCAATGACGAGCTTCGAACCTTGTTTCCAATGATGAGCTTCGTCTTTGATGTCAAGTCTCATTTCCAATGATGATCTTCGAACCTCGTTTCTAATGACGAGCTTCATCTTCCAGAGTAGCTTTGTCCACAGTAATAAACTTTGATGTCGAGCATCGCTGCATGGTGAACCTCGTCTTTTGATGTTGAGCCTCGCTACACGACAAACCTCATAGACGAAGCTATCAGGCGAGCTTCAATCAGTTCTAAGTTGTCAGGCAAACTTAGCATTGTAGGCGAACTTCAATGTTCAGGTAACGTCCAATCTTGCAGGCGAACTTCAGAATATGCTGCAAAGAACGGGTCATAACTTTTAAACCGTTAGTCAGAATTAAACGAATTATATATGAAAATCAACTATCTCGACGAGCCAGAGTCGACCAAACCTACCCTAAAGGGTTTGGTTTTCTCCTGTCTGTTTTGCCAAATTCCTTACGGTTTGAGAGATATTAGCGTTTTTTGTCAATTTTGAACTTCTTTACAAGGAATTAAGGTAAATTTTATTGCCTACAAACATCTTGTCCTCCTTGATAGCACACTAGCGGTTGGCTCCATAGTAGTGAACATTTGATGAGGTTGCTTAACAACCCATTGTTTAGCCTGATGGCTAGTTTTTAGAGTCTCGACATTCAGAGGTAGAGATTTCTCCTCGAGGCAGACTCGAGTTGAATTATCAGAAGCCACATGGGCTATACCCTCATAAGAGCTCTTTCGGAACTTGCGTGCCCTGATGGGACTCGGAGTATGAGAGGAGAGGAGCTCCTCATACTTAATATTGGTCGAACTTGATGACAAGAGTCTCGACATCAGTTCCCACACGATCTTGTCTGATTACGCCACGACCAATTCATTTGACAGAATGGTTTCTCGCACCGTGGTCACCATCTTCTGTAAGTCCCGAAAAAGATGAAACGACTGGTTCTCTAACTATTTTAGTTGTGAGACGAGATTTTATCACTTGGTAAAAACCTCTTTACAATCGCACTTTCTCAAGTACAGAAGAGGAGAAGGTTGATTTGACTTCTCCTTTGTGTAACGTGGGTTTTGGGTGGCGAAAGGATGCCTCAATTGATGCTTGAGTTGATCTTTCTTCCCATTGAGGATCAGAACAAGATCGCTTCAACTTGAGAGGAGGAGCAGACTCCGTTGATGGCTTAGATCACAAGAACTGAGGTTCGGATCTCAAAAGGGGGTCTCAGAACGTGAGTGTTATCTCTGTCTGTGCGTTCATTCGTGCTCGTGATGGCTTTTTCAAAGCTGCTTGCAGCTATTTATAAGCCTTTAGCGCGTAATTGACGCGCTGATCGTAGGGTCATGAGCGTAACTGATTCCTGGAATTTAGCCCACGCGGACTGTCTGGGTCTTCAAGACCGTTACAGTCGAACTTCATTTGGTGAGACGAGCCTCGCTGCGTGGCGAAGTTCGTTAGATGAGACGAGCCTCGATGCGCAGCGAGGTTCGTCTAACAAACTGGGCTTCACTATTTGGCAAGCTTCATCTTTTGATGGCCGAGTCCAGCTGCTTGGCAAGCCTCGTGAGCTTCTTTTGACGAACTTTGTCTTCCGGAAAAAAAAACTTTGTCTTCACTGACGAGCTTCATTTCTAGGCGAACTTCGTCTTCAATGACGAATTTTGTTTCTGGACGAACTTCGTCTCAAATGACGAACTTTGACTTCTGAGGAGCGATGCACTATGAGTCTCATCTGGTTGAGACGAACTTCATTGATTGAGCTGAGGTTCATCGTTGTGACGACCCTCATTGTGCTTGTAGTAAGGTTCGAACCCGTTTTGTTTCTTGGCATTTTTGAGTGCCTGTAGTACTGTATATTTAAAGTCAATTAATTAGATCGGATGTATTTTATAAGTTCTCACTCATACAGAATTAGCAATGATGTCAATCTGAATGATTAGTTTAATATAATAAAATAATTTTGTGATTTATTAAATAGAATTTATAAAAATGTATGACTTTAATGAGATGCCGATTAATATGAATGGAAACGTAATGTATTTTGATAGATGATCATAAACTTGTTAGTGCCATAAGTATTGAAAATATATTGTTTATCATTTCCTTTATCATAAAATTTATCATTTATTCATTATGAAATGATTCGAAGTGTGATATCCATGTATGCTATCAGATATGCTTAGAGTTGTCAAGACTTGGTGGAATAAGAGAACATAAGGATTTTGATGAAATAAACAATTTTTCCACTTTAGAAGTAGCAGAATTGGTCTCAACATCCTTTATTTTAAGTACTTCGGAGTTACTTATATGCAAACAAACAACACATACAAGACCAATTAAGAAGATCATAGAAAATAGAGGTTAGCATACTTATTTAGAAAATTATTTAAATCTACTAACTGATGAAAAAAGGTTTTGGACTCGTGTCTAAAATAAGAAAGAAAGATGGGACGTATCATATATGTATCATTTTTTTTTTTGAATTCTATTACGATTAAAAAAAATTATTCTGTACAGATTATTTTTTGTCCAAATTTTCAACCGCTATGAAGGCTGGGCTAACTTGTGGCGTCGTGCCCTTGTTAGTCTTTTGTATCCACAAGGGCAAAAGATGACAATGATTGGTTGGTCATTTTCTAAGAATTTTGAGGCTGATAATGTATTCCCCATTTTATCAACATTTTCTCAAATTATCTAGAGCAAAATACAAATGGTAGAAAATCCAGAGCCCACGTCTCTCTGAGTGAGCTTTGTCTCCTTTATCAATGAAATTGACACCAATTGTATTGTTTGTCTTAAAATTTTAAGTGTGTAAAAAAGAAAAAGAAAGAAGAAAGAAAAAAATTTCATTTAAAACCCAATCCAATTTTTATTTTTAAAAACCGACCCACTCCCATTTTAATTACCAAAATCGACCCATTTCGTGGCCACGTCAATAACGGATTTTCAAGAAAGGCGATTTAGTTTTGGCCAACAGATGACCGATGGTAATGACCCACAAAACCAAAAGGAAGTTCAATCCCAAATGGGAAGGGTCCTTCGTAATAGAATCAGTCTATTCGAATGGAGCTTATCGCCTCATTGACCAAAAAGGAGACAGGCTCATGATGCCAATCAATGAAAAATTCCTTAAGAGATACTTTCCGTAAATCATGCAGCCCCCTGAACTCCAGCCGAGTCAGGCTGGGGGTTGTCAATTCATTGTGTATTTCGGGAATAAATGTTTAATTTTCCTGTCTTGTATGTCGTCATGTTAACATTACACCTCTGACGATTAAAATTTTCTGGAATTATTCTAAGTAGTAATCAAAAGAGTTTCGATTTTATACTACACTTACAACATTCGCATTACTTTTCATTGTCTTTAAATAAATTCGACAAAAGAGATGATAAAAGGCAAAATGATATCGTTTTCATTCAATATTGTTAATTTGAATACAAAGTGATGATGATCAAAATGAAAATGATACAAAATTCCTTAGTCAAAAAAAAAGGGTACAAAATCTAAACATCAGGCTTCATCAGCTTAAAAGATTTCAGCCTGGACTTGAAGGCAGAAAGTTTCTTCTGATGATCTGCTTGAACTTGTTCTTTGATCTCCCTTCTGAGTTCCGCTTCGACAGGGGCAGCAGCAACAATATCTCTTCGAATCCTTTCAGCCGCATGGAGCGTGCGGCAAAAATCCATATAAATCTGGCCGCTTTGAAGCTCAAGCCCTTTTCTGACATCCTCATATTGAGCCAACTAGGCTCTCTTCCGGTCCAACTCATCCTCTAATCGAGTAATAGCTTCTTCAGTGGCACGAATGTCAGAAGCAACACCTTTGATATTAGCATATGCTGCCTAAAAATCACATGATTGAACTACATTATGGATGATCTGTTCCGTTGAACTTGATGTACATATTCTAAAACCCCAACATACCAAGTTTGGTGTGAACCCGTCGTCGTTTGACCCTTCATCCAATCGTATCAATTTTAACGGTTTCTAATGAATAGAACTTCTCACATGGCTCGACGGAGCGTCAAACGACAATGAGTTCACCCCAAACTTGGTGTGTGGGGTTTTAGAATATGTAGATTAAGTTCAACGAAGCGGATCATCCACAATGTAGCTCAATCATGAGATTTTAGGCCGCGTCCTTAGATGATTATCTAAGGCGTCACCTTAGGAACACTTTTCATGCGGTCAAATATATATATATATATATATATATATCATACTCCCTTTAAAAGCACGAGTTCGAAAAATCTTTCGGTAGACAAAAATACCCTTGAAATTTAAATATTATTCTATTAAGTAAGAGTAAGTTGATAAATTGATGAATTCTTATTAGATATACATAGTATGAAGATAAGGATATAATTTAAATTGAAATGTAAATCTAAATAAAATTATTAAATACCAAATTTATAAATATCTACAAAATAAAGGGCGTATATGCAAAAACCAAATAAATTAATGAGACAAATAATGTCTACCCCAAATGTTAAACCCGGGAATAACGTAGACCTACAAATGTACATAATATAGATGGGATATTTACATAGTCCATCAAACAAATTAAAGAGACAAAAGTCATTCTGAAAATTATAAAAAAGAAAAATTAAGGAAAATAAAAAATCATATCATACTCCTTTTAAAATCACGAGTTCAGAAAAATCTTTCGGTAGACAAAAATACCATTAGAATTCAAACATTATTCCATTAATTAAGAGTAAGTTGATAAATTGATGAATTCTTATTGGATATGCATAGTATGAAGATAAGGATACAATTTAAATTAAAATGTAAATCTAAATAAAATTATTAAATACTAAATTTATAAATATCTACAAAATGAATGGTGTATATGAAAAAAATTAATTAATTAATAAGACAAATAATGTCTAGCCCAAAGGTTAAACCCGAAAACAACGTAGACCAACAAATGTACATAATGTGGATGAGATATTTACAAAATCTACCAAACAAATTAAAGAGACAAAAGTCATTCTCAAAATTATAAAAATGAAAAATTAAGGAAAATAAAAAATCATACTCTCTTTAAAAGCAACGAGTTCAGGAAAAGCTTTTCATAGTCAAAATTACATTGTACTATTTTAAATATTTAATTTATATTATAATATATATTAATCATACTTATATCTTATCCTAAAACCCTATGAACTATTTATAGCTCAACAATTTAAATAATATTAATAAAATATATTAAACATCTCCATATTATCAGTTTATTACATGAAGTATTACAAAAAAAAGTAAAAAGTTTTGAAAATTAGATAAAATACTCTCAAAAGTTTAAAATTACACAAAATAAAAAGATGAAAATCTAGAACTTGGTAAATAAAAGAACAATTGTGTATTTTATTAAGATATATAAATATAACTTATAATTTAAGGTTTACTATCGCTTTTTAGAATCTGAAAATAGTCAAGTTGATACTGGTAAAAAATAGTAATAATAACAGATTAAAAATATCCAGTTAAATAATAAAAATTTAAAAATATATATGATAGATTAAAAATTAATGTTATTGTATAAATTAAAATAACTGCATATAATTTTACCAATATGTTAGAACACCAAAAATACATAACTATCATTAATTGATAGAAGACTAAATCATAAAAAACTGATAAAAAAAACTATAATATAATAGCTTAACATTAATTGATTATAATTTATAAATATTGATCTCAAATGGTAATAATATTTATTAGGTAAAAAATTATAAAGATTTATGTATGGAGAACTATTAGAAAATTTAGAGATATCCCTCAAAAGAATCAAGCGGTTTTCATTTCAAATAGAATTTGGAACGTCCATGAATCACTTCAATTAACACTAACGTAAGTTATATTTATCAAAAAAACACCAACTGAATACCCCCCTAAATAATATATTGAATAACTTTATGCTCATCAAAGAAACATTCTTCATAGAAGATAAAAAAAATTACTATACTTTGCGTAAGCAAAAAATATAAAATCAGCATTTTTCTTTTTCTTATATAGTATCACGACCCTGGGTGTGACTTTATTTAGGGGTATGACTACTAACGAATGATCAATTCTTAAAGACGCTGTTGGCCTTCTTGTTTTGATGATGTTTAACAAACAATTTACAATTAATGTTGTTTGTCTAGTATTTGTGTTTTCTTATTTATTGTAGACAAACAACATGTTGGAGGATGGATGGAATCGAGCATTCACGATCATATCAAATGGAGGTTGACGGAATTGTGGAGTGAAGCTTATAAAATTCAAGTTCAAGATCCAAGTTTAGCTTCATCCATATAGTGTACCAAGTCAAGCTTATTGAAGATCAAGATTGCTTGGGTATATTAGTTTAGATTTATATTATGTGTGTTCAATACTTTAAGCTCAATCATATACACACATACACGTATTTGGTTTTATATATATATATAGTCATATATATAAATACAAGTTTTGATTTTCAAGTTTAAATATGAAACAAATACATATTTATATATATACATGTTTGTTTTCATATGGTTAAGTTGTTTTGGTTTAGTTATGTAGATATGAAACAATATATATCTTCATATACACTTTTATTTGTTTCATATTCTATTGTATTTAGAAAATATTGTGTTTATAGATTGAAGACTTGTTCACACTATTTTCAAATCTCGTATAATGTCTACAAATCCATTCTAAAGTGTTTCCAATTTGTTTGAACTCGTTTTTGGAAAAATCAAGTTTTTGTTCATGTACGTGCATGTGTCCGTGCATGTTTTTACAAAACAGATACGTTTTCACAATTGGAAAATGAGATTTAAAAAATTTCTTTGTTCACATATTTATTATCATATATACAAACATTTCCCTAAGTTTTATTAATTTTGGAGTTGTTTTGTTATTTTCAATTGAATTTACAAAACCGAGTTTTCAGCAGTTTTTTAGAAACTGTTTATTTATATTCAAAATTTATTTATCTCAACTGGGAAGTGATTTTTCAGAAATTCTTTCTCTAACATGTTCATCTACATGTCTAGAACCTTCCCTAAAATTTTTATGATTTTTGGAAGTGATTTACTATTTTTAATTGATTTTACAAAACCAGAGACGCAGAAAAATCAGATCTGCCAGACTGCTACAGTACCCACGGTCGACCGTGAAAGTTACTGTAGCATAACTGCTATATTTTCCTGGTTCCGATTTTTTGGGGATTTGCATCGTTTTTTGGGCTTTTCTTTGGCTTTGGGTTGTTGTCTTGAGTTCTTATAAATACCCATCATCCCTCAACACTCAAAAACAACAAGAGAATGTTTTAAAGAGTTTTAAAAAGAGTTTAAGCTTGTTTTAAGCTTGTTTAAGGGTTTGGTTTATGAAAAAAGTTTTACAAGAGCTTGAGGAGATTATCAATTGTATTTTGGGCATTCAATCCATCTCTCTCTCTTGTCATCTAGAGAAGTTTTCCTAAACTCAACTCTAGCTTTTATTTATAATTATTTGTTGATTATCATTTCTATTAAAGCTAGTTTTATATTAAGTTTAGATTTGATTTTACTCATTGTTACACACACCCACTTGAGCTTATTGTATTTGCATATATAGTATAATAGGGTTATGAGAGATTGTAACATTGAGTTGTGCTTAATTGAGTTCTCATCTATTATAGAGAACAAATTTATATTTGTTACATTGTGAGTGGTGTAAGGTTTTCGGTGAGCTAGAAAACCGAGTGTGTTGTGAAGTTTTCGGTGAACTAGAAAACCGAGTGTGAGGAGTGAAAGTTGTTCGGTGAGCATTGAAAACCGACACTGTGAGGTGTAAACGTTATTCGGGTGAGCGTAGAAAACCCGGTTGTGATAGTGGATTTCTCCCCGGGAGTGGGGAGCGGAGACGTAGGACGGAAGGTCCGAACTCCGTGATCATATCGTGTGTTTGAGTTTGTTTTGGCGTACTTAATCTTATGTTTATATTTCTTGTCGTCATTGTCCATAGCTCATTATTTATATCATTCACTATCTAGTTCATATTGTTTACCCTTGTGTTAGTTTATATCATTGCACATACATTACCTATATCTCTTTGTTATGATATATCTTGTTGTTCATATTGCTTATTCTAGCTCATATATCTTGTGGTATTTCATACTTGCTAGGATAACTCATTAATTAATTTTAATTGGTATTTAAATCGGATTAGATTAGCATAAGACCCTAATCACCCTCCCCCCCCCTCTAGGGTCTAACAATTGGTATCAGAGCTTGGTGCTCTTTGATTTAAGGACTAATCGCCTTGAGTTAAAGATCCAAGTTATCTTATTTGTGCTAATCTATTTTTGATTTTTGTATCTTGCTTGCATATATACATTACGGATATGAACGATGCATCTTGTTTAGGTTATGCCATCAATATTGCTCCTAGATTAGATAATTTCCCCTATGCCCAATGGTGTGTTAGATTTAAACTTTTTGTTCAATCTAAACACTTTGATTTATGGGAAATTATAGATGATGCTTATATTGTGCCCACTTTAGAGAAATCCAAGTGGAATAAGAATGATCATCGTATGTTTACAATGAACAATATTTTGTTAGAATATTTGCTAAATGCCTTTAATTCATCTATGTCTAACAAGTTTGTTCATTTTGATAGTGCTTACAAAGTTTGGAAATTTATAGAAGCACATCAAGGGGACTTGGAGGCGATCCGAAAAGCTTTGGAGGATCCCGCTTCAAGTTCATATGGAGTTTCATGCACACGTGCACTAGGCGATAGTCCTAGTGAGGTTTGCGAGTTCGAACCCGATAATGATTTATCTAGTGATGAACTTGCTTGTGCTAGTGAAAAATTATTGCATGCATATAACAAATTGCATAAAGATTTTATTGATTTAAAAAGCAAGCATGTTAATTTGAAATCCGATCATGAGTTGTTGATTTCTAAGTTTGGTAATGTTTCTAATGAGAATGTGATCCTCAAAGAAAAGAATGATAAATTAAAATCGGATCATGATTCATTGCTTTCAAACTTTGCTATTTTAACTCATGAAAAAGAAAATGCCATGCTAGAAGTAGAGACTATTAAAAGCAAATTTACATCATTTAAAAATGATCATATTTGCTCTACTTCTATTGACAATGCTTCTATGCCAAACATAAGAATTCTAATGCTCCTTGTGCATCTCATGTAGCTTCTTCATCTTTTACACTTACACATTCATGTGCTCATTCTCACAAAGTTCATCATAAGCATGCTAGTGTGTTCAAGTGTGATCATTGTGGTCGTTTTGGTCATTTGGCCGAATATTGTTTTGATTTGAAAAAGAAATCTCATTTACCAAATGTTTCTAGTAGACCACATGTTTTTAAATGTGATGTTTGTGGTAGATTTGGTCATTTGGCGAAGTTTTGTTATGATTTGAAAAAATATTCAAACTTGCCAAATTTCTCAAGTAAACCACCTTTGTTTAATGATGCTTTTCATTTGCGATATAATTTAAAAGAAAAATCTTTATTTGCAAATGATTCCCGTACACGAGATAATGGTCCACAAAAACAAATGTATCTCTTTCATTGCACAAATTGCAATCGGAAGGGTCATTTGAGTGAATATTGCTTTGACCATGTTAGTGCACCACATGCGCTCAAACGGGTTCATAACCCTAGGATTTTGAGCTTAAATGATAGGGGTCATATCCCTAAACCTTTTGGTACCAACATTACTTGGGTACCAAAACAAATTTGATTTTAAACCAAGAATTTTAGTATTTTTATTTTTCTTTGTCTTGGTTTTGAAAATTATGCTTTGAAATCTTTTTATATGAAAACAATTTTTAATTGATAAAATATTTTGTTTTCATGATTATCTGTTTTGTTTTGATGAGAGGTTTGTACTTATATAACCCTCCGGATTTATTGGGTGTTTATTCCTAAATCATGTTTACCGGATGCTAGAATGTTTATATGGGTTGTTACTAGCTCAAGAGCTAGATATAGTTGCCTCTCTTGATTTTTGAAAATCAATGATGATTTGGCTTTATACTTTTAAAGATGATTTTTTCCATAGTTCATGATTCTTGTGCGTTTTGTAATCTTTTTTTTGGAACTATGAAAATTTGTTGTGATTTGTTCTTTTGAATTCATTATATAGCTCAAATAGATGATTCAAATTTTAAATATGCTTTATAATGTATTCTTTATGTGGTTTGATCAAGTTTTACAAAGAAACTTTCCTTTATTGATCAAATATCATTTTTTGGCTCAAATTTTTGATTTATGATTTCATTTGAGAGATTTGTTTTCTTTTGAAAACTTTTTACTTGATTCTCATATTATTTTTCTTTTGATTTTATAAATCTACTTTTATACATAATTTTTATGATCTTTGATATGAGACATTTTTTTTCCACATTGACATATTTATATGTGTTCTCATTGTCTTTTTGTATGTGAGTGGTGTTTAGCATATTTTTCATTTATGCTTGCTCACATGTTTGCCATGATCTTCATTTTATATATTCTTTATGACATTTTGATAGGGGGAGCAATCCCTATATCTTTCTATGTATTATACTCACCCATGCATATTGATAGGGGGAGCTTTCGCTCTCTTCATCCTTTTGTCCCCTTTTTGATGTTGTCAAAGGGGAAGAAATATTGTGAGTATATTCCTTTTTGTTTATATGCATGATATATTATACTTTGTATATTCATTTCCTTTCATGCATATATCCTTTTTGTAAATTGTTTGTCATCATCAAAAGGAGAAGATTGTTAGCCTTCTTGTTTTGATGATGTTTAACAAATAATTTACAACTAATGTTGTTTGTCTAGTATTTGTGTTTTCTTATTTATTGTAGACAAACAACATGTTGGAGGATGAATGGAATCGAGCATTCACGATCATATCAAATGGAGGTTGGCGGAATTATGGAGTGAAGCTTATAAAATTCAAGTTCAAGATCCAAGTTCAGCTTCATCCGTATAGTGTACCAAGTCAAGCTTATTGAAGATCAAGATTGCTTAGGTATATTAGTTTAGATTTATATTATGTGTGTTCAATACTTTAAGCTCAATCATATACACACATACACGTATTTGGTTTTATATATATATAGTCATATATATATATACAAGTTTTGATTTTCAAGTTTAAATATGAAACAAATACATATTTATATATATACATATTTATATATATACATATTTGTTTTCATATGGTTAAGTTATTTTGGTTTAGTTATGTAGATATGAAACAATATATATCTTCATATACACTTTTATTTATTTCATATTCTATTGTATTTAGAAAATATTGTGTTTATAGATTGAAGACTTGTTCACACTATTTTTATATCTTGTATAATGTCTACAAATCCATTCTAAAGTGTTTCCAAGTTGTTTGAACTCGTTTTTGGAAAAATCAAGTTTTTGTTCATGTACGTGCATGTGTCCGTGCATGTTTTTACAAAACAGATACGTTTTCACAATTGGGAAATAAGATTTGAAAATTTTCTTTGTTTACATATTTATTATCATATATACAAATATTTTCCCAAGTTTTACTAATTTTGGAGTTGTTTTGTTATTTTTAATTGAATTTACAAAACCGAGTTTTCAGCAGTTTTTTAGAAACTGTTTATCTGTGTTCAAACATTTATTTCTCTCAACTGGAAAGCGATTTTTCAGAAATTCTTTCTCTAACATGTTCATCTACATGTCTAGAACCTTCTCTCAAAATATAAAAAATTTTGGAATTGATTTACTATTTTTAATTGATTTTACAAAACCAGAGACGCAGAAAAATCAGATCTGCCAGACTGCTACAGTACCCACGGTCGACCGCTACAGTCGGCCGTGAAAGTTACTGTAGCATAACGGCTATATTTTCCTGGTTCTGATTTTTTGGGGATTTGCATTGTTTTTTGGGCTTTTCTTTGACTTTGGGTTGTTGTCTTGAGTTCTTATAAATACCCATCATCCCTCAACACTCAAAAACAACAAGAGAATGTTTTAAAGAGTTTTAAAAAGAGTTTAATCTTGTTTTAAGCTTGTTTAAGGGTTTGGTTTATGAAGAAAGTTTTACAAGAGCTTGAGGAGATTATCAATTGTATTTTGGGCATTCAATCCATCTCTCTCTCTTGTCATCTAGAGAAGTTTTCCTAAACTCAACTCTAGCTTTTATTTATAATTATTTGTTGATCATCATTTCTATTAAGCTAGAATTATATTGAGTTTAGTTTTGATTTATATCTCATTGTTACACACACCCACTTGAGCTTATTGTAATTGCATACATAGTATATTAGGGTTGTGAGAGATTGTAACATTGAGTTGTGCTTAATTGAGTTCTCATCTATTGTAGAGAACAAATTTATATTTGTTACATTGTGAGTGGTGTAAGGTTTTCGGTGAGCTAGAAAACCGAGTGTGTTGTGAAGTTTTCGATGAACTAGAAAACAGAGTGTGAGGAGTGAACGTTGTTCGGTGAGCGTTGAAAACCGACACTGTGAGGTGTAAACGTTATTCGGGTGAGCGTAGAAAACCCGGTTGTGATAGTGGATTTCTCCCCTGACTTTATTTAGGGGTATGACTACTAACGAAGGATCAATTCTTAAAGACACTACCAAAGATAATGATATAATAACACTATTAGAATTCAAGAAAGATCTCTAAGTATGAATGTAGTATATTTCATTAGTAAAATTCTTATTAAAAACCACTAAAATTCTTATTAAAGACCACTAAATATAAAATTCACCTCATATAAAATTCACCTCATACATGTTATTATAAATTGTGTTAATAATATATATCAATCCAAAGATATAACTTACTAAAAAATAAGAGAATAGTACATAAACCAAGCAAATATCCATATAACATCGTAAAGAAAAAATATTATATTTTAAAGCTAATATGCAACGCTCCTTTAGAGTAAGCTGCCAAGATAAAAGTATCTTCATTAAGGCTCTTTATCAATACAACAGAAATTCAAATTACTAATATATACAACCATTATAACATTTAAAAGATGTATGGTCTTAGAAAACCTGCTCTAAAAATCATATAATTAAACCTAAGAACAATTTACCAATATACATACACACTATCGCACCTTTAAGATAACGATAACTACCATTTATAATAGAGTTGAGTAGTGATTCTATGTTTACAAAGGCTACAATAAGAAAGTGGTTAAAGATGTTAATAATAAGTGTCCAGATGATAAATGTTGTAGAATCGCCAATGATTTAGTACCAAGGTTAAGTGATATCCCTTCTTCATGAAAGAAATATATCAAAATTAAATATTAATATTATAATCTAAAGCAATTTGACAATGAATAATTTAATGTATTTAGTTTAAATCCTCATAGAAAATGACACATAGAAAGCAAATGTAATATTATGACACAGCAGAAATTCTTATTGGGTGCACAACAGAAGAATTCATTGTAGAGAAAAAAGAGGTAGCTCCTAACCTTATTTAAGTAATAAATTAAAAGCATAAAAAATTTCATATATATGAAATTAATATTTATTCTTATTGAAATGAGAAAAAATCAAAGTCCGTATTGTCAGAAGTTTGTGTTGAATATAAGAAATATATTCAACTTCTTTGTGAATTTAGACTAGAAGACAAAAGATGAATGAGCCAAAGGAAAAATAACATGCTCCAGTCTCATATCAAAATCGATGTAGACGATGAAGACACTACTACTCTAGAATTAGCTAGGAAAAAGGTAAAGATGAAGAATGATTGATCTCGACTCAATAAAAATAAAATAGAAGTAACAAAAGATAATGTTTTGTGAATTGTTATAGAATAGTTTTATTTTTTAGTAAAATTAGGAACTTTAGAAGGGATTTTCATAAACTATTTTAGTGCTTTCATATGCATATGTGGATGTTTTTATCATATAAAAGTGTACTAGAGTTAGCATTAATCTTCAATTTATGATTTTTTTATTAACCATTTTTGTCATTTTAGCCCATTTTAAATAAATCATCTTGGCTCGTTGGCTTTATTATTCATCTTCCTTTTATAATGTTATTTTTTCAAGTGTTTTTACTTTCATAACACTATACTTCCTCAGGTCAAGCTCGGTTTCATACCGATCCAAATGAAATAAAAATTTAAATTGGCTTTAGATTATATTTATCTCCTGACAATTCAACTATCAACATAAAAATTTAAACTAGATGTAGCATATTCAAACAAACATCAAATAAATAAATAATCAAAGTGTAATCGAGGAACAAATTTTAGTAGAAAATAAACAAAAAATACTTAATCAAAGTGAGGAAAAATTATTATTAAAGAGTAACCGATGAATAAATTTTATTAAGAAAATAAACCAATAATACCTAATCATAGTATTTAACTACGTGCATTGCACGTGCATAAAATCTAGTATGTGTGTGTGTAATTTTTTTCAAATAAGCCAAGAAAATATTTAATTAGCAAAATAGGTAATTTGACTAAAAGTTGGTCTATTTTGCTAACTAAGTTTTTAGGTTTATTTTTCTAATTAAATATTTTTTTAGTCTATTTTATTAATTAAGTTTTAAAAGTGGTCTATTTCAAGGATTTGTCCAATCATATACTCAAACCAAAGAAACCAAACTCACCCGTGCCAGTACAGGCATAACATTTGTTAATTGTTGTTTCATATATCATCAAGACTATTCCAAAAAACGATCACATGTATTTACATGTAAAAATAAGGGTTAATTTTAGAAAAGCTCTATCAACTATGACGGTCGTCTCAGAAAACCCTCTCAACTCTTTTATTTTTATTATGAAAAATCCCCTCGAATTTAGGATTGTAGATACACCCCTCAACTTTTAAAATGTGACTTACACCGTCAACTTTTCTCACTTAACCACTTAAACTTAAAAAATTAAATCTAGAGGAACACATGATTTAAAATAACTATACTACCCCTAAGACATAAATTTTTACCATGTTGTTCCTTTTTACTTTTTAGTTGAAAGTATCAACGATTTTATTTTCCCTCTCTTCTTATTCCTCCATCTCCATTGCTAGGTTTGTTATAAACTCAATCTTTTTTGAAGTGCCAAACTTCTTTTAATTTGTATTTATTCATACTTTTAATGTTTGGAGCAGCCAAAAATTTTTATTTTTATTTTTGAAAATTGGTTTCATTATAAAAAACCATTGCATTGAAGTTTAATATTTTAACTAGGTTGGTTTTATGAACTCATATGGGTTTTTTTTTTCAACCAAGGATAATATTTGAAAAAATTATAAAGATAAGGAGAGTTATATGATACGCTCCATAGTCGAGGGAGGTTCGCTCATAATTTAAAGGCTAAGGAGGTTATCTACAACCTCCTCAAAGTTGAAGGTTTCCTGCATTTAAAATAGTTTGAGTTTTTTTTAGACGACCCCCATAGTTGAGGGGGCTTTTCTTAAATTAAATATAAAAAATAATTAAAATATTATAATGATAAACTAACTAAAGATGCTAAATTAGCTAAAGACTAATTATTAATAATAAAAAAACCCTTAAATTTTAGATGATTAACGGACAACTCCACGTAACTTTGAAAATATCAAAAAACCTCCTTAAGTCTAGGGATTATCATAAAATCCCTTTTTAACTTTAGATTTAATCAAAAACTTCGATGGTTTTGTCATAATTTTTCACACGAGTAGATAAAAAAAATGCAGGTGGATATTTTTTTCAAAAGAAATTATAATTCATACTTTTAGAGTAGTTTTCTGACATCTTAAAGATAAAGTAAGTTTAACTTTCTGATACTTTGAAAGTTTTTTTTTTTCCTTTTTGTCACAATATTTTTGAAGTTATGAGAGGTTATCTCATATTTAGGCTTATTTAAAATTATTTAACATTTTGGTGAAAAGAAATAAAACGGCGAAACACAATCCAAGAATATAAGGTTGTCCTTTACATTTTATTTAATTTTCCCCCCTCACTCCTCAAATCTGTTCTCTTCCACAAATCCACTGCTTGTGGCTGTAGACACTCCCTTTCTTTTTCGGGCTCTGATCAAAAACCCATCTCCCATTTTCTTCTCTCTCTCTCTCTCTCTCTCTCTCTTCTCTCATAAGTTCTCTGCCACACCGAGGTAATTAATTCTTGATTAATTTGTTTGCTCTTTTATTCCATCTTGGGTTTGGGTTCTTTGAAATGGTATTTTCTTTTGTTATTTTCAAGTATTTTCAAGAAAAATTCGGTCCCTTTTCTGGTTATGGTACACAATGTGAACATCTGATGCTTGTTTATCAACCTTTCAGTCTGAGTATTTACATATTTGTTTGCCGTACCTTTCTATTTTTAGTGTTTCTTGCCTTGCAATTGGAGAGGGGAGTGAGTATAAATGAAATTTCAGACAATGAATTAGAGTTGTATGCAGACTCTGAGCAAAGTGGGTTTTGTATATCCAAGATCAGTTACGAATTTTCTGTGCTGGGTTGCTCTAATTTATTGATGATTTTTTTTTTTCCATTGGAGATGGTGGCATTGAGCGTATATTAATGAGGAAGGCGGAGTTGTTTAGTGTAATGAAACTCTTATACTGTTCATATTGATTATTAGGACATGTACCAGCACTCGAGGGTTAATTTTTTGCATTTTTTTTAATGACAAATGGTTATGCAATCACATGGCAAGCAGAGACATGTATTTGTTGCACACTGTTTTTATTAGGAATAGGAGATTTTTCTTTTAGTTGTTGAGGAAGAATCACTTCTCATTTTTTAAGATAGAATCACTAATCACTGTGCTACCATACCACTTTCAAGATGTCAACTAGGGGCGATTGATGATGATAGAAACTATAATTTATGTTCAATACTGACTTTTAAGCTGTACCTGCATAGCAATACACACATAAATACGATCTCTGATCATTGTATTATACGCATATAAGCTCATTGAGTTTAGAAGACTGTAAATACTATTAGGTAGAATTCAGGCCCTTTGTTACTGATTTCTTGATGACGGGGCCTATGCGGGTTTTGGATCAGTTGGATAATTGTTCATTCTATCAAATGTGAAGGGTAAAGGGACAAATACGAGTACTCTGGATAAAGATGTATGCTAAATTTTTCCAAGGGAGTCTTAATATTAAGATAATAATAATAGTCCATTTTCCATTACCAACTTCGATAGTAATAATGTATCTACCTTGTTGGGCCATTTGTCAAACCTCTATGACAACTTCTGCAATATCATCAGTTTTACTACGTATTAGCAGTGGAAATTAATCTAATTTGAAAAGTAAACTTTTTTAAGTTCCTTCCCCTCTCTATTGCAGATCAAACGGTTTATGAAGCCAGGTAGTTCCAAACCTATGGGAGAATATGATATGCAGACGGTCCCCTTGGACTCTGCTACCGAAGATTTAGGAAGACGGAGAATGCAGAAGAAGAAATCGGTTAATGGTTGGTCTTCCAAGGTAATAAACATTTTATAAAGCATCATCAGATTAAAATCCCACATTGTAACTAGCTTTGTTTTTGAAATTCACATATCATACTTGAAAGATCATAGTTTATAATATGTTGCTGTTATCAAACTTTCTTCTTGTCTCTACACGCAAAAGAAGTCATTTTAGGAGCTAAATTAATCTTTGGAATCTCTATTTATATTTGAGATTTGATATTCATGCTACAACTCCTAAAGTTAAACTCAGGTACACATTTAAACAGATATTCTATATTTTAACACTATGATACTGCTAGAAAAACAATTTATTTTCAAGCATCTGCAACTCTTCATAGTTCTTTTTTCTATTTAACAGGAGCGATCTCAAAGTGAAGAAGTTCTTCAACATGCTTCAAAATCTTTAGTCTCCCAAGCCAAGCCTAGCTGCCCTATCTGCTTGCAGGGCCGTAGCTGTCAAGTAGTTCGTGCAAGAACAAAGCGAATGGGAGCTTTGATTGATGATAAAAAGCCTCATGAAGCACAGTCTATTTTCAATGGCCTAGTGGAAGATGGACATAAGCCATCGTTAGTAACATATACTACGCTATTAACTGCCCTCACCAATCAAAAGCAGTTCAATTCAATTCCATCCCTCCTATCTCAAGTCGAAGAAAATGGGTTGAAGCCTGACTCAATCTTCTTCAATGCTATAATAAATGCTTTTTCTGAAGCTGGAAAGATCGATGAAGCCATGAAAATTTTCTGGAAAATGGCTGAAAGTGGATGTAAACCAACAACCAGTACTTTCAACACTCTCATTAAAGGATACGGTATCGCGGGTAAGCCTGAAGAATCGCAGAAGCTCCTTGATATGATGTCTCGTGAAGCAAAGGCAAGGCCAAGTCAGAAAACATACAATATATTGATTAAAGCATGGTGCGATCAGAAAAACTTTAGTGAAGCTTGGAATGCAGTGTATAAGATGTGTGCTTCTGGCATGAGACCTGATGTTGTCACGTATAATACTATAGCAAGAGCTTATGCTGAAAATGGAGAAACAAAGAGAGCTGAGGATATGGTCCTTGAGATGGAGAATGAACTAAGGCCAAATGAACGCACTTTGGCTATTATAGTCAGAGGTTACTGCAAAGAAGGTAAAATAGAAAATGCATTGAGGTGTGTGAATCAGATGAAAGATATGGGCGTGCGACCAAATGTCATTGTCTTCAATACTTTGATCAAGGGATTTCTAGATGTTGAAGATATGGGAGGAGTTGATGAAGTAAGTCAAATATTTAATTTAATCCTTTGATAGTCTGATGCTGCTCTTTTCCCCCTTTTCACCATATAGTATTGTTTTGTTTGTAGAGGGAATGATAGGAAGAAAAGAATAAAATAAACAAAGGTAGGTGCATAATTGTTTCTTTGTTATCAGTGACTTAAAGGAAAAGTTTGGCTTATTTCCCTCTTTTTTTCCCCTCCTCCTCTTGCACTTTACTCTGGTAGCCAAACTCACAAAAGAAATCAATTGATTTTCATTCCTTTTCTTTTTTGAATCCCCATACTGTCTTGTGCAACTTGCAGATAACCCCCTCATATATACCTTCTATAGCACTTATCTCCTCTCAACTCATTTTTTAACACTTTATAACCTCTCAATTCAAGAGAAAATGGAGGTATCTGCAATTTATCCTTTTCAGAATGTCAATACAGAGATGATAAGTGCTAATAAAGTACTTGAGGGGTTGTAAGTGCGGCTTTAGTTATAGATGGAGGGTTTTCCACAATTTACCTTATGGTCTTTGGTTGTTCAAAAGTAATAGGAGAGAAGAAAACTTGGAAGAGAGGGAGAAATGGATCTTTATACTTAATTGGGATTCAACTAATCTGAAAGAAAGAGTACCTTGAAAATGTTTCATCAATTTCTTCTCTGATTCGAATTCTAACTACAATAAAGAAATAAGTTTCTTCAATTAATTTCTTCTCTCTGCTGGAAAGCACCTTAGAATATAAACTGCTATTGAACAAAGAGCTGATGGTATTGTACGCTGTGTTAGGTTTTGGCATTGATGAAAAAGCTAAGAGTAAAGCCAGATGTTGTGACATACAGCCATCAAATGAATGCATGGAGTGCAATGGGTCTAATGACAAGATGCATGGAGATTTTTGACACCATGCTTGAATCTGGCATTAAACCTGATGCTCAAGTATTCAGCATTCTTGCAAAAGGCTATGTACGAGCTCGAGAACCAGACAAAGCGGAAGCTCTTTTAACAGCCATGGAAGAATCTAGAATCCCCCCAAATGTTGTGACATTCACAACTCTAATCAGTGGATGGTGCAGTGCTGCCAACATGGAAAATGCAATGAGAGTCTACGAAAAAATGAAAGCATGTGGGATTTCGCCGAACGTAAAGACATTTGAGACTCTTATATGGGGTTATGGAGAAGTTAAGCAACCATGGAAAGCTGAAGAGATGCTTGAAACAATGAAGGAAAGTGGAGTTACACCAAAGAATAATTGTGTTCATCTTGTTGCTGATGCCTGGAGAGCTGTTGGGCTTGAGCATGAGGCTCGACGAGTTCTTGGAATTGTAGATGATGAGGAGGAAGATTATGAAAAGGATATTCATAACGGTAGTCCAGTTGAAAGCTTGGAGTTTAATCGAGGATGGAACTCGAGGCTTCAGGTTCCGAGTTCTCTTGCTGACTCACCACCTGATAATCTTAGAGCTGTTAATAAATCATCCACGAGTGTTATTGGCTCGTTGAGGTTCAAAGCGAAGCCCCCTTTTGTTTGTTGGAAGCAATATAAGATGCAACATGGGATATATGGGCAGGTTGTGAACTCATGCAAGGTTGTTTTTCTCAGCTGAGAGAAAAACTCAGCTTCAAATTGTACTTTTTGCGCATTATAGTTCCTGTACAAAATACTCAATTTCCTTGAGAGTCTGCCGAGATGTCTCAAATGTACAGGTCGTTTAAAATCAATTGACCAGTGAATTGCTATCTTCATACTTTTATTTTTGAGATTTTTTAGATTGTTAAAAATATTGTTGTTTGATAATTTGAAATGAAGGTTATGCATGATTTTTGCATATATTCCCAGTAGAAATTTCTACAACAGCTCTTGATTCTCTCACAATGCAAACAATGTTGATGGGCTTTGAGATATATCCTCAGGCAACAAATGCACCTTTTAGGTTCATATTTTTTGCTGGACATGAACCCAAGAGTGGTCAATTTCCACTTCTCTCTTGATAAGTTTTCTTCCCAACCATCAAAACAAACCACTCACATTTCTGAAAGAACATCCTTAACTAGGCAACTGGCACTGCAGAAAAAGATGACAACTACTTTCTGCCTTCCTGTCAGAAGAAAATACACAAGTTGCTTTTCTCTATTCACAGTGCAATGATTAGTCGAGATAACAACACATGACTAGTGAATCAATGTCTGTAAATACAAAATATTCCTATGAATCAGGGGAACCTTAAAATGTTTTCTTTCGGTGTTTGCAAAGATCATTTTCTTGTATCCTTGTCTTTTATTGTCTTCAAATCTTCTCCGGCACTTGGAGAAGGAATTTTACCAATAAGGAGTACTAGGGCAACACCGATAAGAGCACCAGAGAGATGAGCAATGTGATTCACATTCTGCAAAGCGGAGCCCCTCATCAAAGGACCAGCAAGCCCAGTTGATGCTTGTGCAGCTTCCATAACCTGTTAACAGCGCAGCAGTCAGATCAGCCCTTTCCAGAGTTGAGAACCAAAAATTACAAATCTACTTCAACTTTCAAATTGAAATGCGCGCAGAGACTTTGTGCAGTTAGCAAAGAGACATTCTTGAAGTAAATAGGAACAGGTGATGCATTTTGCCTCTTCATCTAAACATACTCAAAAGTACTTTCCTAGCCTCAAGAATTTAATAAGATTTTCCATGAGGAATGATTCATCACCGACATACAAACTAAGCCAAATACCAAAATGGGACACACTTTACACCATATGTTACACCTTTTGTCTCACTTATTTTCCCAACCAATCTCAATTTCTAAAACATAATGTATCAAATTGTAATGGAACGAATCACAAACCGCAAATATTGTGTAGACTGCATAAGACATTCCATATAGTTCACATTCGATATTCTTTAGAAATGGATAGCAATATCCATTGTGAATGTTAAGAGTGGTATTATTTTTTAAATCCTCTTTAGAAATTTGTGGCCCATAAGATTTGAACCTGGATTGCTCTAATATCATGGTATGAGGGAAAAGATGAATTGATCCCAAACAGGGTCAGTCTTCTTTATTATTATGTAGATGGAGAAACAGTTAAGAAGTACAAAGTACTCCCATTGTGGGACTAAACAAAACTCTAAACTAAATACCACTCTAATAGCAAACAATATTGATTCACTAGCAAATTTAAAGAGGGATACCTTATCAATGACAAATTGACCAAGGATAAGAACCTCAAGGATCTTCCTCCAATCCCACGACATCTACAAAATTTACATTCCAATGTATTATTTATATACTGAAACCATCCATTACTTTGGCAGACATATAGGTTTACCACACCTTAACAAGGACACTTATTGCAAAGAGTCCAAAAACAGCACCGGAGGCTCCTACAGATACCGCTGCCCTTGGAAGGACTAACCATGAGACAACGTTTGCTCCAGCACCCGTTAAAATGTAAGAGATCCACAATGCAAAATTACCTTCCTCCTCTTCGACAAGCTTTCCTGGTTATAAACAAACAACACTAGAAAAATGAGTAGAAGTTTAAATTCAAAGACTGAGGATAACTATGACATAAAGGAGAATAAGAGATCTTACCAAAGATATATAGAAAGAAAAGGTTGCTTGAGAGATGGTTCCTGCAATTTTATTGGCAACAAAGTTAAAAAAAAAACTGTTATTAAACAATTTATGGAAACGGTATTCAACCATAAACAAGAACTGAACTATCGTTGTAAAAAAATGGCTGCTTATGTTTTCTTTCCCATCTTAGTCCCTCAAATCTTTAATATTTTGAAATTAGTTCCTCAAACCATTTAAATTGCTATTAGGTTAATCAATTCTAAAATTTCTCAAAATTAGTCCCTCAAATCATTGAACTGTAATTAGGTCCACCGATTCCTATAAGTTGGCTCAAAATCAGTCCCTCAAATCATTGAATTGCTATTATGTCTCCCGCTTCTTATAAGTTGTTTCAAATTAATCCCACCAATCAAGAATCGAATCAATAAGATGTAGGCTTTGGGGATCTAATAGCAGTTCCAATGCTTTAAAGAACTTATTTTAAAATATTAAAGATATAGGGGACTAATGTCAAAGAAAAACTTGTTGCTCATGACAATCTCTGAAAACTTACAAGAGCTCACCAGTTTGCATGGCAGAAGGTTGCGGTCACAAACTGATACCAAGATGGCCAACTGTGGTACAAGTATAGAGCTTTGATTTCTCTCATCTAGACAAGAAAACAATCACATACAGACAACCCATCAATATCCTCAAAATTAATGATGAGAAAACTATTTTGATATACAAAGTTCTTGATGAAATGATCTCCCTTTTAAAATTATCTTTCTTAAGGAATTAAAAGGAGAGGAATATGAGATATGTGATATTTTCTCGTTAGCTTGGTTTGACTCTCGTATAGGCATCAACCATCAAGTTTATAAAGGTAGCGAAATTTTGAAAATTGTGATTAAAAGGAGAGGAATATGAGAAAACTATTTTGAAAATTTTGAAAATTGTGATTAAAAAAAGAGAAAATTTCAGATGAATATGGGGAAAAGGGAATGTGAAATTGTACCTGGAACAGGTGATCTGCCACATAAATGCCAAGGTTAAGTAAAAGAATCCAAAATATCCCATTTACACGTCTATGGCCCCTCCTTTCTTCAGGCCTCCCAAGTTCCAATTCCGATATCATGTCTGAAGAATGCAACATGTTTCTTTAATTGAATAAATTTGAATCCTAATGACAATTAAAGAGAACGGACAAGCAGTTCTCATTTACTGATTAGAAGACAGTTTACTACTAAATCTGACGACTCTTCCGCTGCATTCACCATCTTCTTGTCAAGAAAGTATCTAGTGGTCTCCGTTCACAGCATCAGTGATGTACCAAGTGATATCAATCCTTGGATGACTGAACTTAGACGTTTACACACCAATTCAAAGTTTGATAAACCTTTGGTGCCCCCATTACAAGGTTGCAGTACATTGTGCCCTAGCCATGCACATGGAGAACTCCTCATTTTCTCCAAAATTTCTTAAAAAACAGTCCCCCGTCATTTTTTTCGTACTAGAAAATAAATATTCATACATCACCAGAGAAGCATGGGTTCAACACAAGATCAGCAAGCAATGTTCAAAAGTTCAAATGTTTTCGTCCACATAGATATGTTGAAGAAAGCATTGCATTCAATGTTCAGTTTCTCATTCCCTTATGTATTGCATGTTTCCATAGTTCCCCTCATTAAACTTTCTCTATAGTAGTAGGGCTCCAATCAAATTGTCCATGGTAGAAATCGAGTGCCTCTAGGTCTAAAAACTAAATAGTCGAAATGGGTCAACTGCAATCACATCAATTTAGAGCTAAAACACTCAAGTTGATTCTCCCAAGTCAAAATTATTACTCAAAAACAAATAACAAACAAACCCATTTAATTTAACAAAGTAATTACTGAAGGGACGCACACGTAGATGAAATAGAAACAAAACCTGATCTTTTATTCATCCTACAGAGGAAAACTCCGTGTGGGCCCAATGAAAGAGGAGCAATGATGTTGAGTTTGGGGAAGATGGAGCTCCTCGTTCCAGCTAGGCCCATGGGCCGCCGAGAAAGAGGGAGGCCCTGTGAAGGAAGGCCCAGAGAGGAGGAGGAAGCAGGAGAAATGGCGGAGCAGCAGCAGAAGCTGACCCTGGTTGCGGCCGGCTACTGCCATTGGGGTTCTTTTTTTTTTTTTGGGCAAGTTGTTCTCAGTCTAGCTTTTTTTTAAATAATGAAAAATATTCTTTGTCTATAAGAAATTAAACTAAATTACCGAAACACCCTTAACATTTTTCTTGAAAAATACATAAATTCTGTTTTTTTTTTTTGGGACTAATGGGCCAAGACTATAAAAATACGCCATTGTTTTTTTTTAAGATTTTAATAAATTGAAAAAAGTTTTTTTTCCAAATTCAGCAACAATCCATACTTTGATTACATACTTAAGAAAACAACTTAATTAGAATGTAATATATTTAAAATTTTATTAAATTAGGGACATCAAACTTTTGCCCCTATTTCCTTCAATCAATTTCAAATCTTAAATTCTATTTCATCAATGAATTAGAATAGATGGTCTTGAACGTGCTCTCTACATAGGGGGTATAAAATAAAACGAATCAAGAAAATTCTTTTGGTTCGCTTAAAAGTTGGTTGTTTTTTAAAATGAATTTAATTTCTAGTTAAATAAGAAATGTTTTCTGAATTTCTTTCAGAAAATGTTTACTGAAATTTTTTTCCCTTTTCCCTCCTATAACGAAAAGGCTAGAAGTGTAAATCCACCAAAATCCTCCCCATCCTTAACCTCTCTGTTCTTCTTCCACCTGTCTCCTTGCTCCTCAGTAAATGGAGGGAGTGGGACTGAAGCCCAAGGCTCAAGCTGAACCCTCCACGCTGCTCTCAGTGGAAAAGCCCCACTAACGAATCAATGGCTTCTCCAATCCTCTCACCTCTCAGAGCCTTCGAACTCCATAGCTTCTTCTTCTCTCCCTTCTCTCTTCTGCTAAGCCCCCATGCAATCAACATATCTGACAAAGTTCCTCAGAGAGACCCTATCCCTTTGCGTTCTTCTCTGAACTCTCCCCATTTGGTCTCTAATGAGAGAAACCCACCTCATAGAAAGCAGAGGAAGAATGGGTCTCCTCAAATGGGTCACTCTAGATTATCTTCTTCAGAGTCTAGAAATGGAAACAAAAGGGCAGATTCTGTGGCTGTTGACAGTTATGAGAGAAACCCATCTCATTATAAAGATAGGAAGCGGAGGATTGGCTCTCCACAGATGGGTCACTCTGGGTTTTCTTCTTCTTCTTCTACTTCTTCTTCGAAGTCTAGAAATGAAGACAAAAGGGTAGACTCTGATAAGAAGAAGAGTAGTAAGAAATCTAAGAAGACTAAGGTTGGTTCCGAGGAGGTTGGGTTTAGAGTTAAGCTTGATATGTGCTCAAAGGGTGGGGATGTGATGGGTGCTATTTCACTGTATGATTCAGCATTGGAGGAAGGTATCAAGCTTGGGCAGTATCATTATAATGTGCTACTTTATCTCTGTTCTTCAGCTGCCATCGGAGTCATCCACCCCGCAAAGAGCGGAAGCAGTGCCAGTGGAAGTAATGGTTACGATAGAGATTACTCGAGCGATGAGGATTCGGATAATGGGCTGAGTTCAAAATCTCAGCTTTCAGCTCCAGTGAATGGTAGTATTAGTTCTTCAATCCATGTAAGCGATGATGTTCGAGTCTATGCGAGAGCTAGAGGGCTTGAGATCTACGAACACATGCGATCACAGAATATCCTGATGAGTGAAGCAGCATTAACCTCAGTTGCTCGAATTGCAATGTCTATGGGTAATGGAGACATGGCTTTTGAAATGGTAAAACAAATGAAGGAATTGGGTATAACCCCGAGATTGAGATCTTATGGTCCGTCTATATTTGCCTTTTGCAATAATGGTGATGTTGATAAAGCATTTGAGGTGGAAAAGGACATGTTAGAGTCTGGAGTCTCTATCGAAGAGCCTGAATTGAGAGCACTTCTGAAAGCAAGTTCAAATGCTCGTAAAGGAGGAAATGTTTACTACGTAATGCATAAGCTAAGGACTAATGTGAGACAAGTATCTCCATTGACTGCAGATTTGATTGAGGATTGGTTTAAGAGCTCAACTGCTTCAAGAGTAGGAAAGAGGAAATTTGATGAAAGCATGGTAAAAAAAGCTATGGAGAATGGCGGAGGGGGTTGGCATGGACTGGGTTGGTTGGGTAAAGGAAAATGGGAAGTTTTACGTACTAATGTTGATGACCATGGTGTTTGTATGGGTTGTGGTGAGAAATTGGTTACTATAGATCTTGATCCAATTGAAACCGAGAACTTTGCTGCGTCGGTAGCATCTATAGCCAGTAAGAGGGAAAGAAACTCAAGCTTTCAGAAATTCCAAGTAGATTATCTGAACTCTTAAATATTTCAATTTGTTTTGTTGGCTTTATTTCTTAGCTCCTGTTAATCGATGTAGAGATGGTTGGACTACTACGGCCCATTTGAAGCTGTTGTTGATGCTGCAAATGTCGGTCTTTTTAGCCAGAGGCAATTTTCGTTAATTAAGGTTTGATAATGGGATCATAAAATTTTTGTTAGCCTTTTAATTTTATTTGTTAAAGTTTAAGACGTATCTTTTATTCTTATTATAGGTTAATGCAGTAGTAAATGCCATTAGACAGAAACTTCCAACAAGGAAATGGCCTCTGATCATAGTGCATAATAGGCGATTGCTAGGACGCAAGATGGGTCAACCCTTAAATGAGAAACTAATTGAGAAATGGAAAAATGCAGATGCTATTTATGCAACTCCAACGGGATCAAATGATGACTGGTGAGCTTTTTTGTTTCAGAAAATTCTATCAAACTTGACTCTTTAGTTAGCGCGTTCCTTCTCGCATAGTACCTGTGCCACAGAGCTAAGTGATCAAAATTTTCATCTAGTTGTTGATTTGTCGATAATACACATGAATTTGTTTGCAAGGTTGGTGTCATTAAGGACAAGAAAGAAGAAGGAAGTCCTACCCTCTTGTGTGTATTAGATAAAAACCCTACCCTCTAGTTTGTATTAATTACAAACCAGAAATAGTAAATTAAGAAATTTCAATGCCAAGAAACTTACAAAGAGAATTCAAAAAAGTCGAATTTACATAGGAAATCCTTTAAGGGCAAACCACACTACAAAAATATAAAATCAACCACTCGGTCAACCAAAGTACAGTATGCATGTGGACTACTAGAGCTATGGTTAAGGTTTAGGCATATTTATATGTCCTGTAATCTTTATATAAATATAGGGGAAAATCAAGGTAGGGAATGTCAACTTTTCTGAAATACTTGCTGCCGACTGGTTTGAGTCGCTGTGCATCCTAGAATGCTGAACTTAAAATAAGATTCGGCTTACTTCAGTGCAAGGATCCCAAAGCCGAATTGCTCCAAGGAACCCGAACTCGAGCCCAAGCCCATTGCAGAACCTGAAGGAAAACAAATGCTGATACATGTTTATGATATTTTTTTGTCGATTTAACTCCTCAGAAGCATGTATATTTTCTCCATTTGTATTCTATTGCTTCTTTAAATTTTATATTATCTATGCCTTGCAGCATCCATCACTTTAGATAATAACATATGGTCCAGGTACTGGTTGTATGCAGCTATAAAATGCAAAAGCTTGATAGTTACCAATGATGAGATGAGAGACCATGTCTTCCAGATCTTAGGAAATGATTTCTTCCCCAAATGGAAAGAAAGACATCAGGTAAGTGCACATTGTCCAGCATATGTTTCTTTATAGGCTTTTCTTGCATATACACCCTTTAAGTCATGCATATTTGCAAAAGTACTTCTAAGTCTCAATATTTACAAAAATATTCCCCAAATCATCAACTTAGGAAGAAACACACTGAATCATCAACTTAGGAAGAAACACACTGAATCATCAACTTAGGAAGAAACACACTGAATCATCAACTTTGATAGGCTAATTTAGTAATTTGTAGCTGCGATGTAAAAATATCAACAAAATAGTCAAATATTTACTCACCATATCCAATAGCATTGATGATTTGTTGATTTGGTTTTTTTTTTGTTGCAAAGTTGATGATTTAGGAAGTAGTTTTGCAAATATTGAGATTTGGTGGGTATTTTTGCAAATATGGATGATTTAAAAAACCCTTCTTTATATTAGATGAGTGGACAAAAACTATGTTTACTTAACGTAAACAATGAGAATAAAACACCAATAAATTTTCCTACATGTCCTTACAAATTTGTACTCTGAAAAATTACCAATATACAAACTTGCACCTCTCTTCTCTTTTTAACTGCTCTCCTATATGTGCATTCCTGTGAATGTATGGATGTTTTAATAACATGCAGACAAGTTAATCAAGATTAGAATTTTCATTTAAAGGAATGTGAGAATAATTATGATTCTTCGTTCTTTTACAAACAAAATTTTTGACCTAAGCCTTTGGGAGTGGCTAATAAAGACCTGACTAGGTTTTACGCTAGCGATCCTCTGCATAATGCAACCCTACTCCTGTATCCTTTTCTATCTTAAAAATATGTTAGTAACTGTTCCGGCAAGTCTTGTACTGTTTCTAGTTTGAACTTTAACAATCTTACTGTTTGCAATTTCTAGTGTAGAGCTCTAATACTTAATGGAAGATGTTACTTTCTGTAGTCCTTTTATTTTCCAATAAATCACAGTGAATGCATGAATGGAACACCCTTTTACCCTTTTCAGGTGCATTTCAGCTTCCGTGATGGCAGTTTTGAGTTTCATATGCCCCCTCCCTGCTCTGTTGTGATTCAGGTGTGCTTTGTATCTAGAAAAAAACTGTAACGTTTTTTATTGTTGCAGATAGGAATAAATACGAATTAAATTTTTTTGACTCTTTTACCATCAGAGAAAGTAAAAACTGTTTTTTTTTTTTTTTTTTGACAAAGAGACCTCCTGAAAGGTAAAGAAAAAAAGGGGAGAAAAACTTACGGGGTCTCTCTGCAACAATAACTATTGGGGGTCTATCTACGAATGGGCGATAGCAAAGGGGGTCTATCTACGAATAACAATACAAAATATGTTGTTATTTTACAATGAGTCAAAAGAAGCATCTGATAAATATCAATCAAGTAGTGTCAAAAATTCTCACACATATCTGATATGGATATATCTCCTTTACAGTATCCACGCTCCACATATTGAAATATTCAAAAATCAAATCAGCATGTCTAAAATTTTGCTACTTCCAGCAATTTATTTACCCTATCAAATATGCAATGTTTGGTTGTTTTCTTCAAATTTTCCATTATAACTCAGGAATCAGAGAAAGGCCATTGGCACATTCCTATTTCAGAAGAACATGGATCAAGTCAAGAGAGGACCTGGTTATGTGTCACACGTGTGAGATCACATGTGGCCTCCCAAGATTCATCGATTCCTCTTGAAGGTGAATAAATCTTTTAGCTCTTTTCAAGAACTTCCAGTCTCATGTTTTCTAATCATAATGAGGTTGACTCCTGAGCACGACTCTTATTACGTTGAAATGATCCAATAAATAACTAACCAAACCTTTGTAAATGATCATCGATTTTAGATCAACCCTCAACATGTTGGTGCAATATGCAGAAGAGATTAGATGGCTGACAGGTCTACCCTTTGCATTATAGCAGACATTAAGCTCAATGGCCTTCCAAATCATAAAGATAAGACTATTATTCTTGGTATAGTGGCAGGGACTTTAAGAGCTACATGTGAACTTTTTGTATGTGGTTGACTGGAACAGCTCTCATTGTGGGTAACTGCTAAAAGTTTCTACATTATTGACTTGCATTAGTGTAAAAGTCTACTTTAAGATTAGAAATCGCATAGATCATGTAGTAGTAGATGCTAAAACGGTATAGAGTAAATTCACATATTATTTTGAAGGATGTCTTCTGATATCTTTAAGTAAGAAAACCACCTACTCATTTCTTTTCCTTTTCTGAACAGAAGCACGTCGAGAGAAAGAGACGAAGAGAAGTGCTTCAGATGCCCAATATAGCAGCGGTCCGAGGCGAATATCCCACTCTTCGAAGCCCCGAAATAAGAGATTCATTGGAGAATGTCACAAGCCTCCAGCCTACATCAAATCTCCAAATTTTCATACAATTCTTAGTGATATTGAGGCTGCAGAAAAAATTGCAGGCTGTGTTATAGACTTCCAAATTTAACAGCGACCACACAGATAAAATTCCAAGGGAAAATTAATGGACATGTTTCATCTGATAATTCTTTTCTTCTTCTGTTTTTGTTTCTTTTATTGTTCCTTTCTTTCTTCCTACAATGGTTCTGTTTAGTTGCGCTGCCATTATTATGGTAATACAACCTTAGAAGAGCTTATTCATCTCGATTAGAAATGATAAATAACTTGTGATAACTTCGTGCAGAAACTCTTTTACCCTTAAAAAATTCGGACAAGAGAATTAGTTCTTATCACAAGATAATTCTATGTAACAAGCAGACTTCTATTCACGAACATAAATCTCAAACCACAACACTGCACATCTTCCGAGAACAACCCGCATGCAAGCGAGTCGTCTGAGCCGCTCATGTGATACGTAGGGCGGCATTTTTATCCCTTCATGCCCCCGTGTGCTACTCAGACGTAAATCTCAAACCATAAAGCTAGGAACGCACATCTCCTCAAAACGATCCGCATGCGAGCAAGTCATCTTAGTCACGGATTGAGATCTCTACTAATGGATCCTCTACTAATATCTACTAATAAAGAGATCTTAGCCTTTGATTTATCAATCAAAGACTCTACTAATGGATCCTCTACTAATATCTACTAATAAAGAGATCTTAGCCTTTGATTTATCAATCAAAGACCAAGATCTCATCCTTATCCTCCTTATCTACTAATAAAGAGATCTTAGCCTTTGATTTATCAATCAAAGACCAAGATCTCATCCTTATCCTCCTCCTACTTTTGCTTATGAGGAGATCTTGGCTTTTGATTGATAAATCAAAGATCAAGATTGCATTAGAATATATTAGAAAGCTCCTCATTAGTAGAGGATCCCAATCCTGTGTGTTCCAAAACTAGAAGCTTTTACAATCAGTGGGCATTCATCAAGTGCATTATTGTAATAGCTAAAACAAAGACAGTTGTCAACAGAAGAAACAAACATTCATATCTCAAGACTGTTTCCCTCAAGAACTCAAGCTGATACTGAACTGAAAACTCAGTACCAATGATGCAGTTTTGTATCTCATTAAAATGCAGGTTGTAAAACTTTGAATCTCTGTTTAACAGCTTCATTATTATGAAGTGAAAAAGAATAAGAAAAAAGAATAGGAAAAAATGACCAAACATTTTCCGTCACAGATATCGAAAAAAACTGTCCCCTCTTGAAGCTCAAAACCACAAAAAACAAAATACATAGAATAATTATATAGTTCCTCTATTCACTGCTACCTACCCTCTCTAGCTGAACATATACATCATAAAAATCAACACAAAATATACAAAAAAAAAAGTGGACGTAAGACAAGAATATGCATTGAAAATCACCAAATTATGACAAACCAAAAGAATTTTAAATCAAAGCAGTCAGATGATCTGCTCACTGAGTCTACTGGCTCCCAACTTTATTAACACCAGGTTTACTAGTCTTGGATCTGGCCATACTAAGAAGATCACCAAAAAGCTTATCTTCAGGCTTCAATGGCTTGTTAGTCTGCTGAAGAGAAGAGGTAGAAGAGGGAACATGGTTGTATGAAGAGTTTGTGCTCCTATATGCGCTGTTGTCTTGCATCGACAGGCCATACATTCTTTGTGAGAGCTCATTTGGGTTTCCATAAGGGTATGAATTTGCCCTTGGATCATAAAATTGGGCATTTGGCTGTTGTCCATACCCATAATCTATCGTCATTTGACCTCCATACATGGCATGGTGCTGTGGTATCATCATTTGACCTCCATACACACCTCCTCCTTGGTTATTCTGCATCATGGAAGGCTGCATGCCGATATATTGGGCATTTTGTAGAGGTTGAGGTTGCATTCCTCCAAACTGGGTAGTTTGCATAAAATTGGGTTGCAAATTTCCTCCCATCTGGCCATTTTGTATAGTTTGTGAATCCTGGACAGAGTATCGGTTGTTTTGAGCTGGTTGAGCTTCCCAAGGTGGTGGAGGAAAGGCTCCATTCTGGCCATTGCTACCACCTGTCAACGTAAATAATGTTGCAGATAACAATGAATTACATTGAAGTTTTTAAACATGGCGCAAGTAAACGAAGGTGTTGATTCTAGTCAGAGCAGAAAAAGTTGCCCTCAAGATAACTTGCCCATTGAGAGATCACATAACGTTCCAACATTCTACATTACATGTTATCTTTCCAAGCAGCCAACCAAATTTGCAAAATAAGTTATTATATTCTTGCTCAAAGAAGTGGAGGTACAAGAATCTGAGGTTTTATAGAAATGCTACTTCATTTTGAAATATATGGGCTGAAACTGTAAGTACCAAAATAGTAAGGAATTGCTTGGTTGGCGACAATGTGGCACCGGAAAAGTAATGAAACAGCACAGGATATTTTCAAAACATGCAGAACTGTCACTGAGAGAAGGGGGAAAAAATTGAATGTCTTGATCTCATGAGCTCCCAGATTCTCCTTACCGGAACACCTAATTTACTACAACTCTCAGTGGCAGATCTACAAAGTGTTCTGTGGTGTCATGAGACACTACAGGTTTGCCTAATTTATAATTATTTTATTTATTTTTACTTGTCATTTACTACTTAGGACACCATTAGGATTAGAATAGGAAACCACTGAGGATAAAATTGTAGAATCGTCAATGTATTTACTTTTACTTGTATTTACCAATTATACTTTTAATTTAATGAACTGACAAATTAAATGACACTGCAGTGATAAAATCCTGGATCTGTC
>NC_033794.1:47342724-47358550 GCF_001876935.1 Asparagus officinalis | reverse complement strand
CCCCCCCCCCCCCACCCCCCAAAAAAACATCCAAACATGACTGAAACTGACACAGGTATGAATGAAACCAGTTCAATGCTTATTGGGAAAAAAATTTGAGAGAACTTACCGTAATCTAGTGCTTGTGGTTGGTTGTTCCCTGCAGAATTTGCATTGTCTATTTGTTCTCCTTGGACATAAGCTCCCTGCTCATAAGTAGATGGTCCATTGCTCTGGATGCCTCCATTGGAATAAAAAGCAGACTGTGGTGGCTGCTGCGGTTGTGGTTGAAGCTGAGATCCAACAGGCGTGACTAGATTGTTGTTGTTGTTTCGAGGAAACATATCTATAAGTGCTAGGGCATTCTCATCATATGGAGACAGTGATGAAACTGGCCCGCTAATAGGAACAAGAGCGAGTGGATTCTCTGCTGCAGGTTTGCTGTAATCATCCCCACTGAGAAGATCTACGAGAGAATCAGCTTTCCCTGCAGGGGTTGATGAAGCATTGGATGCTGGAGGTGCAGGTAAGAGCAACTGCTGAGGAGGAGGCTGACTGCTTGTGCTTGTAACAGAACTACAAACATAAGAAATAATTAACAAAAATAAAAGAAGTTATTAACTGAAATTTCAAAAAGAAAAAGAAAGAAAGAAAGAAAAAAGTGTTTATTGTGGACCTTAGAAAGGATTAATGCATTCAGGAATTGAAGTCTCAGGTACTAAATGGAGTGCACCGTACTAGAGCTCTACGTTGTAATTACAGGATTATGTATGTGTGGGGCACTCAAGTCCTAAAAATCCAGTTTCCACACCAACAACATATCATATTTGGGATTAAAGAAAAAGAAAGCAAATGATTTGACAATTTGAGGACGCTATATTTATACCATGAAAACATTTTTTGACACTTATTCTACACTTATGGGGAACATTGATTGCCTTTTGTTGTTTGAGAACTTTAAAAAATTAGAAAATCTTAGTTATTATTAGTAGGAGAAACACTTCTCAATAACCATTTGTGTAAAAATACTTTTTAGCATCAATTAGATATAAAGAGATTCTATAAAACTAATCGTTACGTGAAGAATATCAATGGTGCATAAATATACATACATGTGTGATGTGTGAGTGTGACTATTTGAGTCTGATATCTTGTACGTATGTGTAAAAAAATAGTTACATTCAGTAATTTTTCTATGTTTTTCAAGTAACATGCATAATTTTTTCTGTATATTATTTCTTCCAATTTGAATGGGGTTTATAAGTAAAATGAAGAGATTGTGTAATTTAACTTTTATGTATTTGGAACTATTAGTCCTGCATGGGTGTCATGCAAACCATTCTGTTTTCGCGTGTCATCCCTCTGACTCTGGCTCTAGCTGCTAGCTTAAAAAGAATGGGTTTGCAGATTTTTTTTTAAGACGGCATTACATTCAAGAGAAAACCTATTAATAGGGTAAAAGCATGTTTATCCAAAAGATCAATTAAGGTTAATTAGATAACTCTATGGCAACAACAACACAGTTTATATCTTAGTGCATAGCTTCATGACATCCCTTTTTCTGAAGGGCATAAAAGAAGACTACTTATGCTCATCATAAAGGATATGCATTCAAAAAGTTGACAGGAAAAATATTTGGTTAGTACAGAAACAACAAAGGGATTACCCCTTATCTGGATGAGCCTTGTTTGAAGCTGTAGAATCATCAATATCCACCAGTGACTGAAGGGATTTAGGTTTCTCCGTGTGAACAGAAATTCCTGCAGCGATAGCATCATGTTTTGCTAGAACACGCTGCAGGTCATCATTCAGCGTGAGTCCCTTGGAAAGAAGTTCCTCATCCCTAGAATGAGTCCGAAATGGTATCAGGAGTCAGGACATAGTGCAAAGTACTGACACATACACGCATATGCATATGCAATGATTTCAAAAAAACACTAGTATGTCAAAGCTGATCCGAAAGCTTGATGCTACTATTCTGCAAAGATGCTAGGCCCAGTAGTAGCTCATAAAATAGTCATTGGGTGGATTGGAAGACAATCCAGTCAAAAGTCTAAACAAAAAAGAAAGAATAGAACTGATTGATACAATTGTAAAAAATGACACTTTGATAAATGATTGATTCAGAAATTATGTTCCATAGACAAGAAAGAGGGGAAGTGTTTTAACTGAAATGCAATGTTGCATGGAATCAGATACCCTCAGACAAACAAGTGATAATTGACACAAGACAAAAGAAGTACATGCCTTATCATAATACAAGAATTCTAAATCTGATATTAAGTAATGATAAGAGGTCTTACGATGTTGTGTTTACAAGTTGCACCACTCTCTGCTTGTAAGCACGACACTGCTCAACAAGGTCAATGATAACCTCCTGTTTTGGTCCCTGTACATCAATATTAACATGCCTCAGAACTTCTGGAATTCACCAAATTCACATGGAAACATCATTCAAATTAAACAGGACGAGAACTGCAATAACCTGCTTTTGCTGATGTTTAGGATTATTATTTAGTTGATATTGCTTTTAGACATCATCAGTGGCAGAGCCACATATGTTTTTGCAGGGGCCTGGTCCCCCTAAGTTTTCGCAATTCCATAGACATGGCACTTGTTGAAGAGTAGGAACAGAATTGATGTCTTTATTGGTGAAGTGGGCTTATAAAAAAATGTTTCATAAATAGGTTTGTCTTTAGATTGTACGTGGCTTTGTACTTGATTTGGCTTGACTGATCAATGTGTTTAAGAATATTTTGGCTGGATTTCTTGTAACTTAATCTTTTTAGTAGGTTTCTTAGTTTTATTTTTTTGGAGAGAAATAAGGGCCTTAGCGCAATAGATATCTAGGATATATAGTTTGATAGCAGTGATTTTTTAACCGTGGAGAAAGTTGTTTATAATCGAAATATGTTTTGAGTCAACATTGAAGCTTTGCACTTGTAGTAATAAGGTTACATGCAGTGTTATCGAGGCGCGCGCCCCAGGCGCGGGGCGCTGCGGGTTGGGGCAATTGCGCCCCGCACCAGAGACGGGGCACTTGCATCATGTAATAGACTCTTTCTTCTATTTTTTTAAAAATAATTTACATATTACATATTTACATCATGTAATAGACTATTTCTTGCTAGTTAATCCATTCTTCATCTTTTCATGTTTAACCTATAAAAAGGAAATAGTAATTAGTAATTTAGTATACTTGTTTGCTAACAATAACTTCCTTTTCTAATTAACATGCTAACTATAAATTATAAACATGTAAATATGTAATTGTTATCTTCATTCTCCATCTTTTCATGCTAACTAGCAAATAGCAATTAAGAATGCTAACTAGAAAATTATGAACAGTCATATTTGTTAATCATTTAATTGTTACTTAAAAATACATATATCAATTTTAAATAAAAATACATATTTCTTATTTGTTACTTGCTTGTTTTGTTTCATAGACTTTTGCTTATGTTGGAGATTATCTTACATTGTGATTTGTGAAAACTTATGAGCTTCTCTATGTTATGCATGCTAATTAAGACTCTTTCGTGATTTAGTATGTGAAATTATATTTCTTAGTTTTTTATGTTACAATTTATAAACATGTTGCTTATATGCTTTTTTGTCTTATGTTGGAAAATGTTGGTTTGAGTTATGCGCCTCAATTCAGTGTGGCGTGCACATCGTTGTGCGCCTTGTGCATGGTGCGCATAAAGGGCCTTTGCGCCCCGCATTGCGCCTCGCGCCTCGATAACACTGGTTACATGTTTAAATGAAGTTAAGAAGCAATATAAGTCTCCTCTTATTTTGACTTGCCTTAATTATGAATCATGAAGAGGAGGTGATCTTGTTAGCATCTCCAATTTCTTGCAATCCAATCTCTCATCAAGCGAGGAACATTTTGAGGTCTGATCTTTCTCTCTCTCTACTCTATTTTTCAATGAATTATCTGTATAGCACAACTTATAGCAGCGGATTGTCGCAATGCAGATCTTTCTTAAGAGGAATTTTATCTATTTCTCTTTCTTTTATTGGCTGTATAACTTCTTGTATAAGGATTTTATTATGAATATCTTTGAATCAAGACAAACATTTGGTTTGAAATTAGTTTTTTTAATGAAGTGAATAATCTGGTGTTTATATATTTTGGCCCACCCAAGATAAAATTTCTAGAGCTCCACTACTGGACATCATGAATATTGGAACCAAACAAAGAGACTGAAAAATTAACAAAAACAGCGAGTCATAAGTTGGATAAATTATTGATTGTGTTAGGATGAAAATGGCTCTGGTATACTTTCTTTCTCGGCGAGCTATTTTCAGTAAAAGTAGGACCAATGACTCAGCAGCAGGACTATAAGAGAGAGGTGACTTGAAAGTAGAAAATATATTAAAATTATGATATTGAAGGATACCTCTCGGTTTCCGGGATCCAAAGCATTCAGCATTTCTGAAAGAACGTCCATGATGCCCTGGGCATTTTGCATTTCTGTGAGGCTGAATCAAATATATGTTAAGAGTCAAATATAAATATAAGAATTCATGATATTAAGGACAAGGCAAATAACAATACAAAGCCTATCCCACATTTGTTTGCCAAAGGTTGGATATCACCTATTTGGAAGAACTGAAGGAATCTGAGTATCTAACTAATTCTGTTGAAGGCCCCATCCTCTGCCAAACTAGCAACTGGCTTAACCATTTTTTACTTGCATATTAACGTTCATTTTGGTATATCCTAGTCCTGCCTGCTACTTCACTACAATCTTATCACTATGATAATATTGATGTGATGAATCGGCTTGTAAGAGAGAAATGGAGAATGACTAGTGAGATATGAAATGATCTAGTACCTGTAGCAACAAAGAACCAGTTGGTAAGATAATAAAATACAATTCAGCCTGAACTTAATGCTTCACCATGTCAGAGTTCAGTTCAGAAACAATTTCAAGTTATCCTGCTCTTCATGATGAGCACACTTTCTTTTATGATATCAGAAAAGTAAACAATGATGTCCCTATGGAGAATCCACTATGGCTAGCTAAACTACCTTGTGATGGGATTGGCTCAACCTGGTTTGAGTCTGCTGGGATCCATTAGTTTACACTTTACATATTTGATTAGAATTGATCTAGTTTTTAGATTAAGTTGCTTTTTGAATTTGATTTGAACTCGGTATAGGAAATATGATTCATTATGAAGATTCGATTTTTTAAGCACCATTCATATCACTAAAGGTCTATTTTATACATGGATTAATTTGGCATTTTTATGCAAGAAGTCCCATTTTGGTTTAAAACAACCCCTAGACGTTTAATGTTAGATCAAAGTTGATGAATGAAAGATTTGTTTTGTTCTACTCATTTATATTTATTTCCTTAAATTGCAGTTCATTTAGTTCTTTAATCTCTTAATATCTATTCCTTGCTCAGAGAGCTTCCTTCAAACAGAAATCTTAATTATGTAATTATATTCTTCACCAGGAGAAGTGGCTAGCAAACTCTTTTTGAGTTGTCAATGTTGAGTCAAGGCTTTGAAGAATGTGAATTGTACTTGTACACGGTGAAAATGGGTAATATAAAATGTTACTGATCCAGTTCACAGGCAAAACCCCAGTGATCATGCATAAATAATGTGCACCAGAATTTTACAAATTAGTTATATTTAGGTGGCAGCTGCAAAGAAAACACACCTCAAGGTGGGAAATTCAGATGCAACAGAAGTCTCCGGTTCCGCTTGATGATTAGGGCTTCTTATTGATGGAGGATAGGATGGTAAAGGTTGTGTTTGTGGAGGAGTTAATACAGGCGCAGAGCTCTCAGATCTTTGAGGAAACACAGCGCCAAGCCTCTGATAAAGAAATTGAATATATATATGAGAAAATGAAAAAGAAATGTAGATATTGTAAAATAATAATCTAGAACCAGAAATAATATGCTAGAGTAATGTCAAAATGCAATTGTCTGCATAAACTAGGAAGGAATACCAAGAGCTCCTGATATGCAGCATAATATTGCGGATATCTTGCTCGTGGGCCACCAAACGCCTCTTGCCATGTGTCTATTAAACTCAATACCTTTTCCTTGACGTGCAAATCAGGATTCTGTATGTAGAGGAGAAAGCTCATTTAATATCATACGAAAATATGCAAGTAGTAACCGATGCACAAGACTTTTTGAGAAACAGCGCAACCTTCTTTTTTATTATCTTCACCATTTCATGCAATACATCTTTCTCTGCAACATGCATATGGACAACATCGCCACAATTCTTTATTACTGTTTCCAGCAACTGAAAGATGATAAAAATAGCATAAAAAGTAGGCTAAATCCTTCAGCATGTAGAAGTAAAGGATTTTATAGAACAGCAGTAGCACGAAAAGAGCTAAAATGTCATATATAATGGATAAATTGATATCAGCAGCTATTTGTTCAATTCTATGGCATTTACAAAGTGTTACACATCCTTATAAGATTGCTGGGACAGATGAAGCGCATATTAACTGTCCCGCAATTCAAAAATCAATAGACAAAGCATGAGACGCGTAACAGCAATTGATGTCTAATCTTCCCCTTGTTCCTAAATAAACTTCAAGTACACTGACAGAGAAATAAAACGGTTCCATGACACTGACTTCTTCTCATTGAATACAAAACTAGGACATTACAGCAAATGGGATATGGAAGAATGTAAACGGAGGTACACCTTGACCGAATTAATTTTAAGAATACCAGACCTGTTAACTAGATCAAATTTGGCATTGCTAGCCAGGAAAATATATTTTCAAAAGGAGTAGGAGATTTCCTAAACTGACCACATGGCACATGGTGAACAAAAGAACTTCGGATACCAAGAAAAAATGCATCTCAAAACAACTCAAATTTCAAGAGTGTAAAGTCGAAGTTTAAACAGTTTATTTGATAATCGCATGGGAGAATGCAACTGGATAATGATCAAAATATCAATTAGCCAATAAGTTCCTGCCAACATGGGATAATTTGGGAAGCAAAGTTACTAGGTTAGATGTTCCATTATAAGGATTAAGGAAATTACTGAAACAAATATCAATTTCACCTTCAAGAATCAAAACTATAAAGATAGAAATGAAAATTAGAGTTTAGATAATAAAGTCAGTATAAACATTTGAGATAATTGTACTCACAGTAAGTGCAAGAAGTTGGACTTTTGGATTCTTACTTCGAACACGTCTTTTGAGGCCTTTTACAACATCCTTCGCTTGCCTGGTACATTGAAGAGTGAACACAGTTAAGAAAGTGTACAGATCATCACCACAGTTATCATCAGCAGATTAGGCCAATATCTTTGAGTAGTACATAGAGAGAAATGCCACGACATTTGTGAACTCCAACCTTTCCCCATAGTGCATTTATATATGACAAGATCCAACTCATATCACTCTCTTATTCGGTTCAAAAAAAAAGGAAGCTGACATTCTTTTTTTTTCTTTCTTTTACGCTCTTCTGAATGAGAAGAAAAAAGTATATTTATGAACCATGTAGTAGTGTGAAGAACACCCAATTGGCCTGCACGTTACTATTGGATGTTTATGATTTCTGAAGAGGAGGAACTCAGGCAGAGCGAGAAGCCATGCGATAAAGAGAACGGATGCCAATGAAATTTTGTCGAGCTTATAACTTATCAAACCAATCCAACAAAACAAAAGTGCAGGTACCTTAGGACGAAAGAGGTGTTATTAGGTACCCATTTCTTCCACTTTCTGACTTCAGGTGGCCAAGAAGCTTTGTCCTTTCATTTCAACCAGCAATTGTTTGTGTGACTATTTCCACATAATTATAGGATTAGAACCTATTTTGCTTTGGGAAAGGCAAAAAAGGTACAGAAGAAATCAGGTAATAATGGGATAGCTAGCACTGAGAAGAAATCAGAGTTTTATATCAGTGTAAATGTGTATACAATATCCATATGCATTAAATCAGTCATATTCTTAACACCACTTGACTCCATGTTATATATAAGTGAGAAGGTGTGTACATATATCTATATGCAGTAAATCAACCATATTCTTAATACCACTCGACTCAGTATTTTATATTAGTGTGCATCCATGTAAATATATCCATATGCATTAAATAAGTCATATCCTTTTTTTTTAATCAAAAGAAATATCATATATATTAAGAAAGCTTGTACAAAAAATGCCTCCCTCGTATTGTATGCCTCATAGCAATACAAGGTAACCAAAAGGCCTAGCACAAGGACAGTGTCATATCCTTAATAATACTTCCTTAAACATCATCCCCCAAATCTGGAGTTGCCAATCAGATATACTGCATCAACCAACCCCTCTCCATGTATTCTTGCTCTCTATTTCTGCCTCCTCTGTCAATGTTCTCTACATGCCCGGTGAAAGCCCGTAATTGATGGCAGGAAATTTATTAAATAATGCTAGCACTATCCTTATGATAAATATATTAGAAAGTGAAAACTAACAGGTGATTCCTTTCCTCTAGCATAAGCTAACGCAATAAAACTGAATTCTCCTCTTATTGTATGGACTTAAACTGAAAACTTCAGCTATTCACCAAGTTACATGTGATGCTGTAGTTCACCTAGACAACTCGGTACCGTTGTCCGTGATTTGATGCCTAAATCTTCTCAACGCCTTCTACTATGCCGATAGCACTATTTGCCAATATGTATCCTGAACCTCTGGGATGTCTAGATGTTAACATCCACCTGCATCTACAGATTGATAAGATTTGCAATAACATTGCAACTCTGTGGTTGATCACTCTGAAAATACAGTGTCGGATGTCACTCACAGTTCAGCAAGTCTAGCCGAATTCCGACGCTCACATTAAGTCCATATACGTGTAAGTTGTAACTTCTACCAGCACATGATCTAATCTGTAGGTCAGGCAGTATTATACTCTCTCTCTCTCTCTCTCTCTCTCTCTCTCTCTCTCTCTCTCTCTCTCTCTCTCTCTAATTCTAATAGAAACTAGAAAAACCACGGATAATTCCTTTTTCTAGCAAAGTTGTGGTCTTGATCCATCTGTTCTTTTTAAACCAACCATAACATTTTGCCTACTGACAAAGAAAAAGGGTCAATACTGCAGTAATCAAAGGGTTTCATGTGCGCACACAAGTAATCTTATCAGTAAATGAATACAACAGTAAATAAACAAGAAAAAGAAAACTAAAACAAGAGGAAATCGATACCCAGGATCACGATTGAGTATATCGCAGATCTCGATGTTCATGGCCCAATCAGGACCGATCAGTTGATCGCTCGTCGCCCGATCTACCATTGAACTCGCCATTTCAAAGAATCAAGATCCCGACTTGATTTTCGACAGAATTTCTTCAATTATTAAGACAACTAGGGCTATTGTGGATGATCCGTTCCGTTAAACTTGATCTACATATTTTAAAACCCCAACACACCAAATTTGGTGTGAACTCGTTGTGGTTTGATCCTCCGTCGAGCCATGTAAAAAGTTCTATTCACTCGAAACCGTTAAAATTGACACGAGTGGATGAAGGGTCAAACTACGACGGGTTCACCTCAAATTTGGTGTGTTGAGGTTTTAGAATATGTAGATCAAGTTGAACGGAACGGATCATCCACAATGTAGCTCAATCAAGTGATCATCAATGGATAAGAAACTTAGTGGACGTCCACTTAAGTTGACAGAAGTTTTACTCTATATATATATATATGAATTTATATGAATATAAATAAATTAAGGAATGGAATTTTATCTCTCCTTTTTGTGTGAGAAATTACGTAGCAGAAAGAACGAAAGTATTTCGCAGAGGCCACCGCAAGTTTAAATTAGTCTTGGGTTTAACTCTTGGTCAGATAATTTGCAATGCACGTGCTCACAGATAATTTAATTATTTTTTTTTAGAGAAAAATGTGTCAAGGCCATGAATGCCTTAATTTGTGGCCTCACACCAAATGAATACAATAGGGTCTCTACTTGTTCTACCGCACATGAGATTTGGACCAAACTTTGCATTACACATGAGGGAACCCCAAGTTAAAGAATCAAAAATTAGTGGGCTCATGCATGATTATGAATTGTTTAGAATGCTTCCAAATGAATCCATTGATACCATGTTTTCTCGCTTTACTAATATTATCAATGAATTGTATGGCTTAGATAAGAAGTTGTCACCCCAAGAGATGAACTACAAAATTCTTCGACCATTGTCTCCGGTGTGGGAACCCAAAGCCACGGCTATAGAGGAAGCTCATGATCTCACCACTCTAGATCTTGATGGTCTCATTGGCAAGCTCAAAGTTCATGAGAAGAAAATCAAAGAGAAGGAGAAGGAGGAAGAACCCCCAAAGGCAATCGAGGAGCTATCCCAAAAGAAGACAATTGCTCTTAAAGGAGCCATTGATGACTCCTCCTCCTCGGATAGTGAAACCGGTGTTTCTAGAGAAGTGGCCCACCTCTCTAGAAGAATTTCTAAACTAATAAAATTAAACAAAAGTTTTAACCGATCTAACAACTATTCTTCTTCTCGTATAGGAAAATGTTTTGAGTGCAATGAACCGGGTCATCTAGCCAAGGATTGCCCAAAGATCAAGGAGAAATACTTAAAGTATAAGAAGAAAAATGCAATGTATGCCGGATGGGATGAATCCGAGCCAAGTGATTCGGATAGCGACGAGGAAGGAGCAAAGTTTGCTCTTCATGACCATAACATTTGCTTTATGGCCAATGAAGATGAGGTAACTATTTCCGACACCGAAAGCGAATCTTTTTATATGCAATGTGATCTAGCTACCGCTTTAGAAGAGTTAAATTCTGAATTTAAAAGAATAGCTAAAGAATACTCTTCGCTTAAAAAGGTGCATGCTTCCATGGTTGAGGAATTACAATCCTCTATTGCTCAAAAGGATTAGTTGTTAGGGGATCTTGATTTTGAGAACAAACAATTAAGATCAAAAATTGAAAGACTAGAAATTGCAAATGGTAAAATTTAAATTACTCATGCATATCCTAGACATCATCATCTCCAAAGAAATGAACATCATAGATCATATGCTTCTACACCTAAGAGACGCTTTGTGTGCACATATTGCATGAAGTATGGTCACATATCCACTCATTGTAGAATTAAGGATAATATGAATTATTATAATATGGCATGGGTACCCAAAGGTACCAAAAACACTAACTCTCAAGGACCCAAGACTTGGGTACCTAAAGTCTCTACATCATCTTATGTAGGGAACATCACAAACACGACGTAGGGGGATGTGGTACCTTGATAGTGGTTGCTCACATCACATGACGGGCAACAAAGAGCTATTTGCAACCCTATCAAGGATTGAAGGAGGCAATGTCTCCTTCGGTGGCAGTGAGAAAGGTAAAATCATTGGTATTGGAAATATTAGTAAGATTCCTTCTCCCGTTATAGAAGATGTTTATTTGGTAAAAGGTTTGAATCATAATCTTCTTAGCATTAGTCAATTAAGTGATAAAGGTTTTGATATCTCTTTTAAATCGGATAAGTGCATTATTAGCATGAATGGAAAAACTGTTTTTATTGCTAAAAGAAAATCTAATGTGTATATTTTTGAGATGAATGAACTAGTTAATCAAAATTTGAAATGTCTTGCGGCTATTGATGATGATCCTTGGATTTGGCATAAAAGACTTGGTCATGCCAACATGGAATTGATATCCAAACTCTCCAAAAGAAATCTTGTAAAGGGATTACCAAACTTACACTTCATCAAGGATACCGTTTGTGAAGATTGTGCTAAAGGTAAACAAACCAAAGCTATGTTCAAATCCATCAATGAGGTATCAACTTCTAAACCTTTGTAATTATTGCATCTTGACTTATTTGGCCCTATGCGTGTTACCTCTCTGGGAGGAAAACACTATGTTTTTGTTGTTGTTGATGATTTCTCTCGCTTTACATGGACAATCTTTCTTAAAAATAAAGATGAATGTTTTGAGGAATTCTCCTTTTTAGTAAAAAGAATAGAAAATGAAAAGGATTTGAAAGTTGTTAAAATTAGAAGTGATCATGGTGGTGAATTCCAAAACAATTTCTTCAATGATTTTTGTGCACATCATGGTATAACTCATGTATTTTCCGCCCCAAGAACACCACAACAAAATGGTGTTGTTGAGAGAAAAAATCGTACCATACAAGAGATGGCACGTACAATATTAAATGCTTTTGATTTGCCTAAATATTTTTGGACGGAAGCCGTCAATACGGCTTGCCATGTTTTAAATCGTGTTTTGATTAGACCTAAGCTCAAGAAAACTCCTTATGAACTCTTTTATGGCAAAACTCCATCTATTGGATATTTTCGTATTTTTGGTTGTAAATGTTTTATTTTAAATACAAAAGATCACCATGATAAATTTGATTCCAAAATTGATGTTGGTATCTTCTTAGGATATGCTCTTAGAAGTAAGGCTTATAGAGTCTTCAACAAAAGAACACTTGTTGTTGAAGAGTCTATAAATGTTACTTTTGATAAAACTAATATTGGTCTTCAAGATGATTTGCCTAGGAATGTTGATGATGAAGATATTGAGGGAGGATTGGAAGGCTTGCAATTAAATAAAACACCCTCAATTGATGCACAAAAGGATGTGGAATGCATTATCACTCATGGGCAAGAGGAACTTCCCAAAGCATGAAAATTCACATCAAATCATCCAAAGGAGCAAATTATAGGGAGCCCTTCACACGGGGTTCTAACTCGCTCAAAGGTTTTAAGTGAATATGGTAATATTGCTTTCTTGTCTCAAATAGAACCTAAAAAGATTAATGATGCCTTAAAAGATGAGTTTTTGGTTTTAGCTATGCATGATGAACTAAACAATTTTAAAAGAAATAATATTTGAAAATTAGTTCCTAGACCTAACAATGTGAGTGTTATTGGAACAAAATGGGTTTTTAGAAACAAACTTGACGAAATTAGTTCCTAGACCTAACAATGTGAGTGTTATTGGAACAAAATGGGTTTTTAGAAACAAACTTGACGAACATGGCATAGTAACAAGAAATAAAGCCCGTTATTGGAACAAAATGGGTTTTTAGAAACAAACTTGACGAACATGGCATAGTAACAAGAAATAAAGCCCGTTTAGTTGCCTAAGGATTCAATCAAGAAGAGGGCATAGACTATGATGAAACCTTTGCACCGGTTGCAATGTTAGAATCTATTAGAATGTTTTTGGCTTTTGCAAGTTTTAAGAATTTCAAACTATTTCAAATGGATATTAAAAGTGCTTTTTTAAATGGTTATATAGAAGAGGAAGTTTATGTTGAGCAACCCCCCGGTTTTATGGATCATACTTTTCCTAATCATGTTTACCAGGTTCAAAAAGCTTTATATGGGTTAAAACAAGCCCCTAGAGTTTGGTATGCTCGCCTCTCTAGTTTTTTTATTGAAAATAGTTTCTCTAAAGGAAAAATAGATAATACTCTTTTTGTAAGAAAAAGGGGAAATGATTTTATCTTGGTCCAAGTATATGTTGATGATATCATTTTGTAAGAAAAAGGGGAAATGATTTTATCTTGGTCCAAGTATATGTTGATGATATCATCTTTGGTGCTACTAATGAAGCTTTATGCAAAGATTTTTCTAAAGTTATGCAAGATCACTTTGAGATGAGTTTGATGGGAGAGCTTACATTTTTTCTCGGGCTCCAAGTCAAGCAAACTAAGGATGGGATTTTCGTTTCACAAAGCAAATATGCTAGATAATTGGTGAAGAAGTTTAGTTTAGAGAACTCTAAGCATGCCCCAACTCCAATGAGTACAAGTATCAAGCTTGATGCGGATGATAGTGGTGAGGATGTAGACCAAAAACTATACCGAGGTATGATAGGTACTCTCCTTTATCTTACCGCTAGTAGACCCGATATCATGTTTAGTGTGTGTGCATGTGCACGTTTTCAAGCTTCTTCTAAAACATCTTATTTGATTGCGGTTAAAAGAATTATTAAATATGTCAATGGAATAATTGATCTTGGTTTATTTTATCCAAAAAGCACCTCTTTTGATCTTTATGGTTTTTGTGATGCCGACTTTGCCGGATGTAAGGTAGATCGCAAGAGTACGAGTGGTACATATCAATTTTTGGGTAACTCACTTTCTCTTGGGCTTCCAAGAAATAAAATTGTGTTGCCTTGTCTACTACGGAAGCGGAATACATTACCGCCGGCTTATGTTGTGCCTAACTTTTATGGATGAAACAAAGCTTAGTTGATTATGGTTTGCTTTTTCAAAATACAAACATTTTTTGTGACAACACTAGTGCTATAAACATTTCAAAAAAAATCAGTTTTGCACTCTAGAACCAAGCATATTGATGTACACCACCATTTCTTACGTGATCATGTAGAGCGGAAAGATGTATCTCTTATTCATGTTGATACTAAATCTCAATTAGCGGACATCTTTACCAAGCCTCTTAGTGAAGAAGATTTTTGTCGCATAAGAAATGGTTTGGGCCTATGCATTATTTAAAAATCTTTTTGCTTGTTTGTTTGCTTGGTCACATTTTATATATGCCTCATTTTCATAACATGCTTAAGCATATCATTACCAAGAGGAGTGTGTGGTGAGGACGTAGTCGATACCAAGAGGAGTGGCGTCGGTAGCCTAGTGAGAGGTGGTAATTCCGAGCACTTGAGGGAGGCGATACTTGAGGACCAACACTTGAGGTACATTTTATGTATTTAAGTATGTTTCTCATTTCTTTTACCCCGCTTTTTGATGGTGACAAAGGGGGAGAGACCACCTCCTCATTTGTGCACATAGTAAGGAGGAGCTCATAGATAGGGGGAGCATCTATCTATAAGCTATATTTATTTAGCTCAAATATAATGGTTGGTTGTCATCATCAAAAAGGGAGAGGTTGTTAGCCCTTATGTTTTGATGATGATTTACAACCACCATTATCTTGATTCCTTTGATCTCGGTTACAACTTGATTACAAAAGAGAGGAAAACGAAATTGGTTCTTCCTCTTTGTTTAAAACTGGGTTCTTCACGGTGGCGATGGAGTGCCTCCCCCGAATGCTTGCGTCGAGTTTGCTCTCCGTTGACGATCCGCACGTTTTGATTCACTGGAACGATGTCTTCTCCTCACGATTTGACGTTGTGAAGAACTCGCAAAGCAAGTTTGAAACTTTGGACGAGTTGATAACTCAGATCGAGTTTAGAAACTCAGAACCTTAAATCTCTCCTAAGTGGGATGTAACCGCCCCCAAATCGTGGGCAACGGTTTTAGAACCGTTCAACTCATGTTGAATGAGTCAAACGCCCACGTTGGCGTTCAGGACCCTAACCTCACGTCTTAGGATTGAGACGCGAGGTTGGGTGTTGGCTGAACATTGATGAACGCGAGGGTCGCTCGCGTTTCGCCTGTTTGTAACGCGGGGTTCGACCTTGGCGTTTTGATGTTGAAACGCGAGGTTCGACCCTGGCGTTTTGATGTTGAAACGCGGGGTTCGACCTTGGCGTTTTGATGTTGAAACGCGGCTTAAATCTCTCCTAAGTGGGATGTAACCGCCCCCAAATCGTGGGCAACGGTTTTAGAACCGTTCAACTCATGTTGAATGAGTCAAACGCCCACGTTGGCGTTCAGGACCCTAACCTCACGTCTTAGGATTGAGACGCGAGGTTGGGTGTTGGCTGAACATTGATGAACGCGAGGGTCGCTCGCGTTTCGCCTGTTTGTAACGCGGGGTTCGACCTTGGCGTTTTGATGTTGAAACGCGAGGTTCGACCCTGGCGTTTTGATGTTGTAACGCAGGTTTCGACCTTGGCGTTTTTGATGTTGTAACGCGGGGTTCGACCCTGGCGTTTTGATATTG
>NC_033794.1:47310392-47341454 GCF_001876935.1 Asparagus officinalis | reverse complement strand
GTGTGACCTCGGCGTTCGGTTTTTGCATCGCGTGTCTGACCTCAGCGTTTGGTTTTCGCATCGCTGGTCTAACCTCGGCATTTTGACTTGAAACGCGGCTATGACTTTGGCGTTATCGTCTTTGCATCGCGGGTCTGACCTCGGCGTTATCGTTTTTGCGACGCTGGTCTGACCTTGACGTTTCGATGTGAGACGCGGAGGTGACTTTCATGCATTTTTGACTAAGTCTTGGAGACTTGTCTTCAACTTATTCGTTTCAAGTCTTGGCTCACGTCCATTAAGCTGGTGGGCCTGAAAACATGCATAGGATTTTTGGCAAGCCATCAACGGATTTGATAAGTCTTTACCGACTACTCACGTCCATTAAGCTGGTGGGCCTGAAAACATGCATAGGATTTTTGGCAAACCCTCAGCCATCAACGGGTTTGATAAACCTTTACCGACTACCGTTTGAATCGGGCTAGCATGTGGATTGTCTAAGTCCGTTCCACATGTAACGTTGTGCTAAGAGAATAAACCCTCTTAGACTTGATGCTATGATTTTGAATACATAGACTTTGTCATTTTTACGGAAAAGGACTAACCGGCGACGCGTGTTAGGCGTAGGCTTATCTCTAATTAGGGATCGAGATAAAGTCCCCCATGCGTGTAAGGCATGGATTTCGGTGTTATTAATAACAACCTGCCACGATGTTGAATACGTGGGCTTTGCCATTATTGCGGGAATGCGCTACCCGGCAGCATGTGTTAGATGCAGACTTATCTCTAATTAGGGATCGAGATAAAGTCCCCCATGCGTGTGAGGCATGGATTTTGGCGTTATTAATAACGACCTGCCATAATATTGAATACATGGGTTTTTTGTCCTTTTTTACGGTCAAAGACTCACCGGCAACGCGTATCAGGCGTTGACTTATCCCTTCTTAGGATTCGGGATAAAATTCCCCATACATGCAATGTATGGATTCAGAGATTATCAATTTAATGATAATCACTGGCTACGATATTGAATACGTAGACTTTGTCACTATTTCTTCCTGTGTTATTCGAAACACTGAAAGAAAATTAGAAGTGCCAGAGGTGTAATATTAACTTGGCATGAGTTTTCACTTAGAGTGAAATTCAGAAATTTTCTTTATTATCACTAGGATAATTCCAGAAAATCTTTAATCCACTGGGGATTTTATAATGAAAACTTGCTATTCTTGTTGAAAAAGGATTAACAAGTTCATTGGGGAGGGTTTGACTGTTAGAGGTGTGATGTTAACCTAACAGTATTTTATGGACCTATCGCTCTATTGAAGAGAGTCGATAAGTGAAAAGTGTTGCGATCGGAGCAACTTTGAGGACCTATCGCTCTATTGACGAGAGTCGATAAGTTGATTTTGTCAGAGGTGTTTGATATTAACGTGACAAGAGAATGTTGCGATCGGAGCAACTTTGAGGACTTATCTCTCTATTGACAAGAGTCGATAAGTTGATTTTTGTCAGAGGTGTAGTGTTAACGTGACAGGATGCGTGTTGCGATTGGAGCAACTTTGTGGACTTATCATCCTATTGACGAGGATTGATAAGTGGATTGTCAGAGGTTTGATGTTAACGTGACAGGAGGATGTTGCGATTAGAGCAACTTTGGGGACTTATCATCCTATTGAAGAGGATTGATAAGTGGATTGTCAGAAGGTTTAATGTTAACGTGACAGGGATGTGTTGCGATCGGAGCAACTTTGTGGACTTATCATCCTATTGACGAGGATTGATATGTTGTGATTGGAGCAACTTTGTGGACTTATCATCCTATTGATGAGGATTGATAAGTGGGTTTTGTCAGAGGTTTAGTGTTAACGTGACAGTAATTTGTTGCGATTGGAGCAAACTTTATGGACTTAGCATCCTATTGACGAGGATTGATAAGTGAGTTGTCAGAGGTATGATGTTAACGTGACACGATTTGTGTTGCGATTGGAGCAACTTTGTGGACTTATCATCCTATTGACGAGGATTGATAAGTGGGTTTTGTCAGAGGTTTAGTGTTAACGTGACAGGATGTGTGTTGCGATTGGAGCAACTTTGTGGACTTATCATCCTATTGACGAGGATTGATAAGTGGGTTTTGTCAGAGGTTTAGTGTTAACGTGACAGGATGTGTGTTGCGATTGGAGCAACTTTGTGGACTTATCATCCTATTGACGAGGATTGATAAGTGGGTTTTGTCAGAGGTTTAGTGTTAACGTGACAGGATGTGTGTTGCGATTGGAGCAACTTTGTGGACTTATCATCCTATTGACGAGGTTGATAAGTAGATTTGTCAGAGGTATAGTGTTAACGTGACAGGATGATGTTGCGATTGGAGCAACTTTGGGGACTTATCATCCTATTGACGAGGATTGATAAGTGGATTTTGTCAGAGGTTTAGTGTTAACGTGACAAGGACGTGTGTTGCGATTGGAGCAACTTTGTGGACTTATCATCCTATTGGAGAGGATTGATAAGTGAATTGTCAGAGGTTTGATATTAACGTGACAAGAGAATGTGTACTTGTGATTTGCACAAGGTTTTGGGAATTAGCGTCTCGCTGGGGAGACTTGCTAGGTGAGTTTATCATCAGGAACAATGAGTTTTGATACCTGTGATTTGAATTTGATTTTGAAGACTTTGTGTCTTGCTGGGGAAGATTGTGATTTGAGCAATTTTGAGGACTTATAATCCTATTGGTAAGGATTGATAAGTTGATTGTTGTCAGAGGTATATTGTTAACGTGACAAATTGGGAGTGATGCAAGTTGAATGCATACTCTGTGGGGATGATGATCGTCAGAAGTGTAATGTTATCTCGACGATGTGAAAGATTCGTTACTCTTAATCCAATGGATTCCAAGTAACCAACCCCCAGTCTTGATTAAGACTTAGCAGGGGAAGAAAAAGAGGTAGACAAGGCACATTGCCTAGTGAAGCACTATCCATGAAGTCGAAATAGAGGCACATCACCTGGTAGGCCATTATCTGATGAGTTTGACTATCAGAGGTAACTGTTAACGTGATAGTTTTGTGGAACTGTCATCCTATTGAAGGCCCCGCCATCATACTTGAAGAGGATTGGCAAGAGAATTTGGAGGGAATGGACTATCAGAGGTAATCATTAACGTGATAGTTTTGATAGACCCGCCATCCTATTTGAAGAGGATTGGTGGGGGAATTTGGAGAAAGCAGACTATCAGAGGTGATCATTAACGTGATAGTTTTAGTGGACCTGTCATCCTATTGAAGCGGATTAACAAGTTGGTGGACTATTAGAGGTAATCATTAACGTGATAGTTTTGGTAGATTTTGTGGTTGACAGAGTTGATGGACTATCAGAGGTAAATGTTAACGTGATAGTTTTGTGGACCTGCCATCCTATTGAAGAGGATTGGCAAGTTGATGGACTATCAGAGGTAACTGTTAACGTAATAGTTTTGGTAGATTTTGTGGTTGACAGAGGTATTCTATTAAACATAACAACTCAGAAAATTTATTACTCAGAATCCAATGAACTACAAATAAATCAACCCCCAGTCTTGAATAAGTGCATGGGGAAAAAGGGTAGACATGGCACGTTGCCTAGTGGGCCACAATCTAACGAGCTTGACTATCAGAGGTAATTGTTAACGTGATAGTTATTGGAGACCCGACATCCTACTGAAGAGGATTAGCTTCAGTGGTCGTAGTATCTTCCGGTTCTGATTGGGAAGAATGAGCTTGGTCCGATTGCTCAGGAGAAGATTGGGCTTGGTCCGATTGCTCGGGCTGATCTTTCCCACTTTGTTCTTCAGCTTTGATCCTGGCAATAATCTTCTGAGCCTGTTCGCCTTGAGAGATCAGTTGTCTCCAAGAACGACATTCTGCAACCCCTATTCGAGCTAGGATGTTGGTCTGCAGGTTGTGTCGACAGGTCTCTACTAAGGTAGACTGTGTCATACCTGACGAACACCGGAGAGCCATGGTTCGGAACCTTTTAACGAAGGCTTTGACGGACTCCCTCTTCTTCTGCTTAGTGGCGAGAAGGATATGGATGGAGACTTCTGTATCCTCTTCAAAAAATCTTGACAGGAAGAGTCTCTCTAAATCTGCCCACCTTTGGATACATCCGGCAGGTAGTTTCCTGAACCATTCAAAGGCAACTCCCTTAAGGGTGCCAATGAACAATCGAGGCAGTATAGCATCGTTTGATATTACATTCCCAGTCTGTGACTTGAAATGATAGATATGTTGGTTCGGTGATCCCGTGCCGTCAAAAGCTTGTAGCGTCGGGACTTCAAATTTTGGAGGATAAGGGGCTACGTCCCATTCGGCAGGGTAGGGCCTGACAACTCCCTCATCTTGGAGCTCGCTTCTGTTAGCAATGACATTGAGGCGGGCTTCCAATTCCTCGATTTTAGCCGACTGAGGATTTTGCTCATACTCCGTCTCTCTTCCTTCATCAGAGGAAGATTCCAGGTTGTGGGCTTCTTGGTCAGAAGCCGTGCCATCAACCATTTTTCCCTTCCCTTTGCTTGTGTGAGGTCGGGACGAAGACGTTCTTTCCCTTCGGGAAGATTCTTGCCTGAGTGGCGAATCTGTCTTCTGAGATTTGGCCTTGTCTGCGACGAGTTGAGTCAACAGGGCCAGGAGTTCATTGATGGCCTCTTGCTGAGATTTGAGCATGGCCTCCTGCTCATCAAGTCTCTTCGCGAGATCTTCATGGTTTCCCGTCATATAAGCGTAGCTCTCATGTTCAACAAAAGAGCTTGATGACTGGGACTCTGCAATGGCTGAGTGTTCATCATTGGAATTGGTTCCCCTGGCTAAACTCCGATAGTTGACAGGGGGAATGGCTCCTGTTCGCGTCCGAGTATGTTGATAAACTCCATCAGACTTATTCAGGAAGTCTTTCAAGCCAGGAGACTGATCGTTCTCTGACTCATCGGAACTAGGAACTGATGATCTCCCTCTGCCGATCATGTTAGAAGTGACTCTAAGGTATTCATCCTCAGAAGTCTTCTTCTTGTGTGAACGCCGTCGTTGGTTGGGTAAAGCAACGTTCGTAAATTGGTTGAACACCAGCAGTTGGGCCGCATATGAGCAGCATTGGCGTCCCGAGAGGACCGTAGGAATCAGTCGTTCACATTGAAATGAACGAATGACTTGTTGCATCGATCTTTCTCTCGATGTGAACTCTCTCGAATCTGTTATAAAGATTCGAGGAGAATTACTCACTGATTGTGAGGTTTGAACTGGAACCCCCAGTCCATGATTGGACAGGACTGGCTCTTGGTGAATATGGATCTGGTTGAGATGCCTTGAATCCATAAACTTCTTATATCCGCCCCTCAACCTAGTCGCGCTACGCAGAGAATTCGGGGGTCTCGCTGCCCGGTCAGCGAGTCGGGGGTCCAGGGGGAGACGCGAAGGTCGCGTTTGGTACGAAGATCGCGTTTGGCGCTTGAAACACAAAGGTCGCGTTTTGGTTTGGTAACGCGAATGTCGCGTTCTTCAGTGTTGACGCGAGGGTCGTATTTTGACTAAAAAACGCGAAGTTGAAGTTCGCGTTCAACGAAGGCTTGAGGTCCACATTTTGGTTGTAAAACGCACCATTGAGGGCCACGTTCAGTCTGGTTCTCGCGAAGCTCATGTTTGGGCTCATAAACGCGAAGTTCAGGGTCGCGTTCAGGCTCACGAACGCGAATCTCGCGTTGGTTGGAGGATCGATTTTCTCGAAGTTGTACTTGTCGTCGAGATCTTCTTCTTCGTCGAGCGGCGTTCTTGTTGGCCTGTGCATTGAGCAAGTGAACAATCTTTATCCCATGTATTGCGGATTTCAGTTTCCGCTATAGTGGGTTCTAGGCCTAGAACAGGTTCGGGCGCAGTGAGGACATATGCTACTTTGTCATAAGTTAGGGCAATTTTAACATTCCTCAACCAGTCTTTGTAATTAGGACCGGTTAACTTGTTCTGTTCCAATATGAGTTTTAAACCAGACATAATGGCCTGAAAGAGAGAGAAAAGGTATTTTAGCAGATGTTCAATACATAAAATAGATTTGGTTTATTTTTATCTAAGTTATGCCTCCCACTATTTTTCGAGTCCCTCAAAACCTTATAATAGGTGATCGGAAAACAACTCATTGTTTTCAAGTGGGATCAAGATCCAATTATCATTGAATGCATCAACCTTGGCGTATGTCAACAAATTAACACATTCAATAATTGGTAGACAACTTTTGTCTTTTACACTCTTGTAATTCTTGATATGATTTTACCCCTAGTCTTTTATGACCTTGACGTATGCCAACAAATCATAAAATGCTAGTCAAGTTTGTACCCATCATTTCTTGACTGGCTTAAATTTAACTTATGCAAACTCTTGACGTATGCCAACAAAGTTGCATAACCAACTTAAGCTATCCTTATATCTTATATACAGATGAATACTATTTAGCCATAGAATAGTTATGCCTTGACGTATGCCAACAAACATAGTATTTATAAGCTTAATAGTATTTAACTAAAATGATGGAGGGCTACGGACGATTTCTCAAATCTTTTACCGTAATCGAACTTGATATAGTTTAAAGATGCTCTATATTTATACTTGCAACAATTAAACTAGCCAGGAAAGCGCAAGATTGGTGGGAGGGTTCCGAGCTATTCACCGGGAATATTTATCGGACCTTAATTAAGTAACCACTTCTCTTTAAGACTATAGCGCGAAAGATTGGGCATCACCCCTAATCTTAAGTTGGGCATCACCCCATGAGCTATATCTCATAATTACTTTCCTTGACACTAGTTAAAAGCTCATTCTAAATACATCTCTTTTAACTGCTTTAGGTTTATTTATCTTTCACACTAACACTATGTTAATGTCGATCTCACCACTCTATGGTCAATAAACTCTTATTGCCATGTCTCACAAAGTTTTAAAAAATAAGTTTTTATAATAAAAACTATTCTCTAGTGAGATAGAGATATAAACTTTGCAAAAAATAGCACCCAATTGTATTGACATCTACAATTTGGGGCACAACCAACATATCAACATATGTAATGTAAAACTTATATAGAATGGTAGTGGACAACTAAAGAAAATAAAATGCAACTACACTAATTACATTTTAGCAAGCCATATGCAACTCCTTGCGGTGCTTGTTCCCTTGCAAACTCTGTATTATTACAATCATATAAACATAGGACGTGCAAGCCCCATTTATAATGGAAAAACCATCTCGTAGGATGGGTAATAATATTGCATTAAATATAAAGCAAAAGCTATAAATGAAATAACTAAACTAAGCAACCATACCCCCCCACACCCGAACAAGGGCCTATACCCGTAGGCGTAGCCCATGATCGGTGAGCAAGTGCCTAAACCCGTAGGCGTAGCCCATGCTCGGGGAGGGAAGAGGTCGTAAATAATTATTACATTTCTAACTTTATTACATCAATACAAAACATACAAGAGAATAGTTGTCCACTACCATCCATAAACATAACATCCATACAAGATGATAAATCATATAACTTAATCAACATTAAGAAATATGCATCTATCTAGTTATGCAACATATTGGAAACTAGATAGCATAAGGATTATCCAAACTCAAAAAAGACTAACAAGCTTCTAACATACAACTACACTAGTTGTAATTAATTATTTTATAAAATAACTTGAATTAATTAACTAGTTTCATGTAAACTAGAAATTAGAAGCAAGAACAAGGTCCTCCATGAGTTAGATGTACATGTTAAGATTCAATTAGATAGAACCATAGCTCTGATACCATGAAGGAAATCGTGCTATGTCTACATGCATAATACACAGCGGAAGACATGTATGTACAAAAATACTAAGCATGTAGAGAGCATGAAATATTCATATGGATCGTCTAATTAAATCTAACATGATCCTTATTATTAAGTGAGCATACAAGAGTTAGAAAGTCATACTTTCGTAGCGTGATTCGATGGAAGATCGAATAACCCCTAGCTCTTGCTCCTTGTAGTAGAAAATCTCCTTGTAGTGGATCTCCAAGTCTTCAAGTGAGCTTGATAAAATGGGAGTCTTCTTAAGACACAAGGCAAGATATCCACCCCGGGGTTCTTAAAATCCTACTACTTCCTCTTGCTCAAAGATTGCTAAAGTTTAGTAAGAGGAGAGCTCTCTTTTATTCTCTTATGGAAAAAACACTTAGCCAATTTTTCATTAACCTTTCCATAAGAAAAAGAGCTCATATTTATAGAGTGAAATGTGTTCATGATATGAATGACTCATCCTATGAGTCATGCAATGAATCATCAAAAATTAATGATTAATCAAGTGAGTCATGCAATGAATCATCTTATGAATCATTACATTTCAAAACCATGTGCTAATAAACCATGTGCTCAAACCATACCACTAAGTGACTCATCTCATGACTCATTATACATGGTATGTGTATTTCATAAATGAGAATACCAAATTATTATCACTAATACAGTATTTCATAAATACGGTATATAGTATTATTCCAATCTTTAACTAATTAGTCACTATATGACCAAATAAATCAAGAGTTGACCAAAAGTCAACTGTTGACCAAAAAGTCAACTAGTTGACTAAAAGTTAACTTTATGGGAAAAATACTGGAATTCATTTCCTAAGCACATAGCATTCCGATTTTACCGATATACATAACCGTTTATGTGTATCCGGAAGAAATCATATATGCGTATCAATCATACGCATCACTCCATAAATTGTGTTTCATAGGATTCAAGTACGCGCTTGGTGTGACTCTAGGGCCCAACTTAAAAAACTCGGTAGTGGATCATATCCATAAGTACAACAGAGGTGCTAGCTACACATGAAGACCACCCGGGTATAAGTTGTGATAAAGGTCTGCAAGATGCTTATCCAATTTTATCAGGACCACTCAATGATAATACCGTACAGTCCGGTCTCTTCGTCAAACCATGTCAAACTATTGAGCCTAGGGTATGGCAAACTGTCAAACCCTAATAGCTTGATTAGTGTTTATTGATATTAAACTCATAACCTATAAGATCAAACTGACACTCAGTTTATCTTATTCACCTTGGCCAAGGATTTCCAGGCTATAGTTATATCAAACAATCTTATGACATCAACCCCTATACTGGGAGAGACGAATCCCTTCTTGGCATCTCAATATCTACTTATGTCTCGGGATGTACCCAACAAGAACCGTTATGCACAATTCAATAAGAACTGTGGTTAGGTAAAAGTCTAAATACATCTTTACTGACATATAAGATATTGCACTCATGCCTCAGGTCAAGAGACTACTATGTACTATATCACTTGAGAACTTCTATTTGACAGTTAAGTATATTACCAACTAGATGTTCTCGGCGAGTCGTTCAGTCAACTCATTCACTAATGAGTCACCTGTATACTGTATCTTGATGTCTCACATCAATGATCTAAGAGATTGATCATCTCCTTCAAAAGGAGAAATAAAGCATACACTAGTCTAAACCAAAGTGATGATGTCCTATCTCAACACTTCATCAACTAGGAACATTTTAGAATATACGTTACCGACTAATCAGATCTCTTCATTACGATCACTATCCGAAATGTCTGATAGTCTAGTATTTATTCTAAGGACATTATCTGTATATTTAGAACATCAGATAAATCTGACCAAAATAGCATACTATCATTTCGAACAAGGATGTTATATACATATAGGTCCTGTTACAATATACAATAATTGCCTGCAGGGCACCTACATCTAACACGACCATGGCGTTTTGATGTTGAAACGCGAGGTTTGACCCTGGCGTTTTGATGTTGTAACACGGGGAGGACCTCCGCGTCTTGCCTTGCAGAGATTATCACCAAGTAATTGATGTTGTAACGCGGGTTCGACCTTGGTGTTTTGATGTTGTAACGCGGGGTTCGACCCTGGCGTTTTGATGTTGAGACGCGGGGAGGACCTCCGCGTCTTGCCTTGCAGAGATTATCACCAAGTAATCTCTTTTTGTCATAGCGTTGCAAAGATCATTGTCTTGTAATCTTCGTCTTGGCTCCTTGAGAATATGAGAGTCGTCAGATTGTAACTCCCGATGTTGATTGTGAAGGCTGTTGAAGTAGAGCTTCCATCAGTTGTCGTGAAGGTCGTCAGATTGTAACCTTCAGCAATCTACACGAAAGTCTTCAGATTACAGCCTTCTGGAAGTCGTCAGATTGTAACTTCCATCATCGGTGGTTGATGGGGGATAAGCTATCTATTGTGATTTTTAGACAGCCTACAATGGTTGGTTGTCATCATCAAAAAGGGGGAGATTGTTAGCCCTTATATTTTGATGATGATTTACAGCCACCATTATCGATACTAATTGCTTGTTGAATAATATTATAGTTGATATGCATATCAAGCTTGTTAGTACCATCGAAAGGAGGATTGGATGGAATATGAGCTACAACGTTTATATCTATAGGAGGTGGAGGCAATATGATGAAGCTAAATGTTAAACAAGAACAATACATACAAGTGGAAGCTTCATCAACCCATAGCAATATCAAGACTCAAAGAATGTAACTCTATGTGAGGATATTTGCTAGTCCTTTTTTTCTTTTCTCTCTAGTACTAGATTGTAGGCAAGAAGTCATAGATTTCATTTGAAGCTTTTGGGATATCACACACACTCTTGATATCACACACACTCTTTCACACTCATATTTTAAATGATTTTGACAAAATATAGTTCTTCATATATATAAGGATCTATGTGCAAAATTTCTTAACAAAACAGCTTGTTTTTAATAGTAAAACTATTTTACAAAGTTATTCTACTTTCAGAAATTATCTTGGATTTTTTCAAAGACAAAAACCTGATTTCAAATCCTGTATATGCCCTGTATCAGTCCACAGTCGACCGGACGTGGTTCGGCGGTCGACCGTGAACAGGTCTGGCTATTCATTAGCCTGGAAATTTCTCGCGGTCGATCGGACATGGCTCCGCGGTCGACCGCCAATTTTCCAGAGACCCAGCTCTGATTTTCATCATCTCACGGTCAACCGTCAGTGACGCTGCGGTCGATTGTACTTTTTCCAGAGATTTTGAGTATTATCCAGTTTTTCTTACGGTCGACCGCAGGTGGCTCGGCGGTCGACCGTGACTTTTTCAGACTGTCTTCTAACGGCTAGTTTTGGCTCGCGGTCGACCGCCATTGACTCTGCGTCGACCGCCATTGACTCTGCGGTCGACCGCCGATCAATAACGGCTAGTTTGTCAGACTTCCTGATTTTTAGGGATTTGGGTTTTTGGTCTTTTTATAGGGGTTTTTGGCTTCTTCTTTTAACTTCCTATATATATCCAACTACCTCATTTATTTCAGAACTAACTTTGCAAGAGAAAAATCGTTTTGTGTTTAATTCTTGAGTTTAAGAGCCTTGACTTTCAAAATTCAATTCCCTGTTTTACACGTGCTCATTCCCAATCCAAAGCTTCAGTGCAAATCTCTCTCCTTGCCATAAGGCTGTTGTAAGAGAGAACAAATTCTCCAAGTGCTATTGTTGGTTGTGTGGAGATCTCGTGGAGATCGATTGTGTCGTTGTGAGATCTCGTGGAGATCGCTGTGTAGAAGAAGTTCCGGCTTCCAAACCGGGTTGTGTAGTGGATTCTCCTCGAGAGTGGGGAGCGGGGACGTAGGCTAGAGAGCCGAACCTCGTGAACACATCGCGCGTCACTTAGATAACTATTTCTATCTCATCTCCTTTTATTTTATCATAATATTGTGTGGTGTTTGGTTGACTTAATTTTTATTGCATAATCATTGTCTTTAGACCCTAATCACCCCCCTCTAGGGTCCAACAATGTTAACTCTCATCCAAACCTGTTAACTTTCACTGCTTTATGATGATGAGGAGGAGAACGTTTGGCAGTCGGTTGATGTTTGGAAGAAAATCGGCAATCAGACCTTTGAGTGCTTCTTTTAGTTGATTTTTATGTTAACTTTTTAGCTGAACATGTTAATGTTCATCATAATATGTTAACTTTCACTGTTACATGTTAACTTTCATAATAATATGTTAACTTTCATAGTTACATGTTAACTTTCATAATAATATGTTAACTTTCTTCATAACATGTTAACTGTCAGCTGAACATGTTAGCTTTCATCATAATATGTTAACTTTCTTCATAACATGTTAACTGTCAGCTGAATATGTTAACTTTCATTATAATATGTTAAACTTCACGATTTCATGTTAACTTATAGCTGTGATACTTAACATGCTCTGGTAAAAGTTAATATATATCTATGATACGTAACACACGACATGAAGAGTTAACATGTAACCGTTAAAGTTAATATTTACGACTTGTCTATGTTGTGGAATCTGAAATCATAAAACTAACATCACACAAAGCTAATTTTAAAAAAGAGGTTATTAATTACTTACATTTCAGTTAGAACTTTCTGTTTTAAAAAAAAACAGAACTCTCTATATTAACAATATGAAATGAGCGTTAGAGAGAAGAACATGGTGCCGAACAGATGGTTTGCAGGAGAGAGGTCCATGTCTAGGGTTTTGGAATAATCCTGGCGTTAATTAGATGGTTTGCAGGTGGATCCCAGACGAGCAGCTCTGCCCTACGGTGCCGAACAGATCGAACTACATCCACTGGTGTATATGTTGGCTGAAAATGTTGGCTTTAACCTGAACATGTTAACTTTCACGTGAGCATGTTAACTCTCATCTGTATATGTTAACTTTTAGGTGTATATGTTAATGTTCAGATTTATATGCTAACGTTCATGTGAACATGTTAACTATCAGTTGTATATGTTAACTTTCATCTATATATGTTAATTTTCTTACGAACATGTTAATTTTCAGCATAATATATTAACTTTCACTATTATATGTTAGCCTTCTTTATAACATGATAACATGTAATTGAATATGTTAACTTGTCAAATATATAACTTAAGTATTGGCTTTTCCTGTTGACATTCAAGTAAACATGTAGTTTTTTATTTGAACATGTTAAATATATGTTGTATCAAAACAATACGTAAACATATGGTGGAAAAAATACCAGAAAATACAATAAGAACAATAAAGGTCAAGCTTGCTGCATTGTTTGTCATCTACATCAACTGTTTACATAACTAAACTAATATACACAATACAGACATGCACACAAGTTTTGGTTTAACCAATCAATTTTTAGAACAACTTTCTCCCATCCCTATCAAATGTCTCTGCTTGATTCTTCGGTTGTCATCCTTCTATTAGAAGTTCAGTTGCTAGCCTGACACGGATGACATCAGACTTAGCATCGGGAATAGTTACTTGATTCGTATCAATCTCATGGATTATAGCCTTCATATATTAACGGAACGAAAATTCCATAATCAAAACTGCATGATATAAAGTAGCAAGCTAGTTAGATATATGATGTTGTATAAAATGAAAAAGATTAAATTTGTGAAATACTAACATTCCAGTGAAAACAACCCCTCGTTAATTTCCTAAATTTGAATTAGGATCACTAATTGCACATGAGGTTCACTGTGATCAAATTTTTGTTCAATGGTTCTCATATGATTTCATTTCATTTCATTAAGTTCATAAATGTGCTCTTTCCACCATAAATGAACTCTATTCAAAGAAGAGTGGGTTAAGAGGAGATATAATGGAGGGAAACCGCCAAACTTTCCCCCCAAAACCGCCATCACTTCGCCTTAATTGCGATGGGAAGCGATCTTCAGCAATCGGATCTCGTTTTCGAGGCTAGGAGAGAAAGTGAGTGGGTATTTTCGGGTCTTTGGGTGTAAATACGGGTGAGAGAAGCTATCTTAGAGCTCGGTCACATTATTTCTGTTTTTAAGGGTTTTAGCATATAGGCTAAAGTACCTGGGGCTGGGCCACTTAAAAACTCTGTTTTAGGGCCTTGAAACAATTTTTCCTTTTTTCAATGTCTGCTAAATATTTGTGTTACGTTTTAAACCTAACTATTAACATGCGAATGTTGCTCAGTCCTATTAAATCCACTGTTAGTTATTAAAATTAACAGATGACTGTTAAGTATAACAATTGGATTCTAGCATTAACAGGTAGCTGTTATCATTTATAGATAGTTGTTAACTTTTACATTTATTTTATAAATTTACTAAAGTGAAAGTAAACATAATATATTTTCTTCATTATTATTAAAGGTATGAGCGCATGGTAAATGAGACAAATCCAGACAACTATATTTGCACTAAACAGAATGAAGGAAGGTTCTTAAGACTTTTATTTGATTGGGGCATTATATGTAGAAGTACACCTATCCGTTACTGGCAAAGGGCTGCACTTTGGCGATTGAAAACGCCATAACATCAATATATACTTTTTGTATGTTTTGAAAGTTTTAGGATTTTATCATAAATTTCAAAAATTTTAGGATGTATTTTGTATTTTTCAAAACTTTTATGGCTTTTTCTGCAAATTTAAGTTTGTAGGAGGCTATTTGTATGTTTTGAATTTTTTAGTGTTTTAATTTTACATTATTAAGGATGTTTTTATAATTTTATAATTGTATAGGCGGCTATTTATAATTTTCTACTTTATAATGGATCTTATCAATTTTGAGGGTTCAGAGGCTTGTTGTAAGTTTTAAAACTTTTTATGGGGTAAAATTTACCCTATCATATGTTATTCCATCTTTACCTAAGTTTGTTATCCTTCTAAAAATTCACCAAGGATAAATTTTGACCCTGTATAGAGGAAAACTTTTTAAGCATGTTAGGGGGTAGGAAAAAAGGAGTGAAAAGTTGAGGTTTGGTTCGTCTAAGCATGTGGAATTATAAAAACCCTCTAAAAAGTTCTAAAGCTTATAACAAGCATCTTTTTTGGTAAACTTTTAACCAAGTTAGGGGGTAGGAGAAAAAAAGTGTGAAAAGTCGACATTTGATTCATTTAAGCACGCAGAATTCCAAAAATTCTCTAAAAGTTCTAAAAAACCCTTAACAATCAAAATTTATGAAAATACTTGCCCGTAAGTCAGTGATCTTTTCCGGGTTTTTTATGTAAGTTTCTTATTTTTGCCCTTGATAACGGGTGTGACCGCACGCATGGGCCTGACGACCCGACCCGGCCCGCTCCACCCGAATCAATCAAAACCCTAATAAAAATCCCCGAGCGAAAGGGGGGAAAGGAAAGACCCCTCGGCTTCCGCCTCCGCCCTAATCGCCTCCTCGCGACTGTCCGACGGCCCACAACGAGTACGAGTCTTCTCCCGGCGGCGGCGGACCTCCCGTACGACCCGACTTCGTCCCCGACTCGGTGAAGACGTTCGTTGGTGCACCTGTACCGCCACATCCGCGACAAGAACGTGTACGAGATCCACCAGATGTACGAGTCGTCGTTCCAGAAGCTCAGCGACCGGATGTTCAGGGAGTCGCCGTGGCGGGCGTCGACGCGCGTGGGCCCCCTACGTGGACAACGACACGTGTTCTGCCTCCTGTACCGCGAGATGTGGTTCCGCACGTGTACGGAGGCTGAGCCCGACGCCGAGCAGAGCGGTGGAGAGCTGGGACAACTACTGCAGCCTGTTCGGCGTCGTCCTCCACGGCGTCGTCAACATGCAGCTGCCCAACCAGTGGATCTGGGACATGGTGGACGAGTTCGTGTACCAGTTCCAGAGCTACTGCCAGTACAGGGCTAAGCTCAAGATGAAGACGGAGGAGGAGCTGCAGCTGCTCAAGCAGTTCGACCAGGTTCCAGAGCGCCTGGACCATTGTTATTATTATTATATTAAAAATAAAAATCCGATTTTGACCTGATCTTCCCCCCCGCGGCAGGCTTGGAACGTGTACGGCGTCCTCAATTACCTGCAGGCCCTCGTGGAGAAGTCGCAGATCGTCCAGATCCTGGAGAGGGAGAAGGAGGGGGACGAGGGCGGGAGCAACGTCCTGAAGATGCTGGGCTATTACGGCATGATCGGGCTGCTGAGGGTCCACTGCCTCCTGGGGGACTACCGTACCGGTTTGAAGTGCCTGGAGCCCATCGACATCGCCCAGCAGGGCGTCTACACCATAGTGATCGGGAGCCACATATCTACCATCTATCACTACGGGTTCGCCAACCTAATGCTGCGCCGGTTAGACCCCCGCCCGCCCTGGGATTTTTTTATTTTTTAAAGGCATAAACCCCATTCATTTGCAAGGAATTTTCGAGTGTGCTGATTTTCCCTTTGTTGTTGGAAAGGTATGTCGAGGCGACACGCGAATTCAATAAGATCCTGCTTTACATTTTGAAGTACAAGCAGTATCATCAGAGGTCCCCGCAGTATGATCAAATACTGAAGAAAAATGAGCAGATGTACGCCTTGCTGGCGATATGCCTTTCGTTATGCCCCCAGTCAAAACTTGTCGAGGAGAATGTGAACACCCAGCTGAAGGAGAAATACAACGACAAAATGCTGAAGATGCAGAGATACGACGACGAAGCGTATGCTGTCTATGATGAGCTTTTTACGTATGCCTGTCCCAAATTCATCACCCCTTCAGTTCCTTCTTTAGAAGAACCCCTTGCAAACTACAATCAGGTATTCAACTGGTGTTTGTTAAGTCGCTGTTTGTTCTGTTTTGTTTCATAAGCTAACGTCTGTGCCCTGGCTAATACAGGATGCCTATAGGCTACAGCTGAAATTGTTCCTTTATGAAGTTAAGCAACAACAGCTACTAGCAAGTGCACGCAGTTTCCTGAAGTTGTATTCTACCATATCTGTTGGAAAGCTTGCAACCTACATGGAAGTGGATGAACCCACTTTGAGGTTTTTTTTTTCCTTTCCTTTCCTTTCCTATTATTTTCTCAATCTTTGTGCTGTACAAGAAGTAGGTTTACATCGATTAATCCAAGCCTTTAGTTGCATATTGGTTGGCTCCATGGTCAAGAGTAGTTACTGTCACTCTATTACTGTTTCAATCTAGTTTTGCCTGCACCCGCATCTTCTTGTAATGTCCTTTTCAAACTGCTTATTACTAATTGTAAGTTGTGTTATGTACTATGTCCGATCGATCCTTCCTCTTTTTACCCTTAATGGAAACAATCACTACTTCGTAAATTTACTTTCTGTTGCTGTTACCCATCCTTGCATACTCAGCTGCTACTTAATATTTTTTTTCAACCTTCTTAATTTCTCAACATCTTTAGTGAATAAAAGATGGCAGTTGTCATAATCATCGAAACAAGTTTCTTAAGAATACCTGGGCATCCTCGGTCACAGTACTCTAGGAGCACTTCTTCGCTTCAGCATTCTATTTCTGAATATTTTCTTTTCAGAAACATCCTTGGTCCTCACTTTCAATACCAGGATGAATGTCAAGCTGGAAACAATATAAACATCCCTCTTTTGTATGTTTTACCTACCATTGTGAATTACTCTACGGTTCTTTTTATATATAGTTTTGCCAAATCACGTTTCATATGTTCCATGCTCATCATGTTAATCGTAAGTTCTTAGATTTAAATCTCATCCAAACATGCATCGTATAGAAATTATCTATTGTCTGGTCTCACAAATGCGGAGCTTATTTGAATTTCCATTGACCTGTATTTATTCTCAGGCCATCTTAAAACATTTTATTTTTGGCAGAGCAATTTTGATGACGTACAAGCATAAAATGCATTCAGTGGATAATGATGGAAAGATCATCTCTAATGCAGATGTCGATTTTTACATCAATGAGGTAAACTTTATCTGTATTTAAATTAATTTTTATAGTTGCCAATGGAAGATTAAACAATTTAAGTTGTGAGAATTTTTTTGAAGAACATCTGGCCATCAATAGTCGTTTAAAAAGTGTGCTCAAATCTTGATATTGATTAAATTTTACTTGAGCAGTTCCTTTTCAGATTATTTGCTAGATTAAACAGAATGCTAGCTACTGACAGATTATTTTCGACGCATTTCTTAGCGTTTGCATCTACTCATTGATATCCAAGCTTTTCCTTCCATCTGAATGTATTCAGTAGCTTTAAAGCCCGAGGCTGCACTCACATTTAAAAATCTTTACCACACAATGAATCTGATGCCAACCTTTTAATTGCCGGTAAATTCTTGCCAATGAATTCTTGTATAAATGAAGAGATTCTGTACATCTAAAAGGCCGTTCAGCATGTCGAGAAATACCTAACTTATTTGGTCCTTTAATTTAAGCTCAGGCACTCAATTGAAAACTTCCAAAATTCGTCCTTTAATTTAAGCTCATGTGCTCCATTGGAAACCCCCAGACTTTCTCTGAGACTACAAAGGCACAGAAAATGTTCTAGGTTCCTGTTCCTTTCTGATTTTGTTATTTTGAATGCAGGACATTATACATGTTGTTGAGTCCAAGTCTGCAAAACGCTATGGTGATTATTTCTTGAGACAGATCTTGAAGGTACGAGGCTGAAGAGCACAACAGTCAATATGACTGTCCTTCCTTACGAGTCACACTTACCAATTTGATTTTTGTTTACTCATTGTCCAACCTTTTTGCTTTGTGTTGTGTAGTTTGAGGAGATAATTGGCGAATTGGACCGAGTGAAACTGGACTGAGTACTTTTCTGGAGATAACATCACCTTCTTTTATATGTTAGCTCTCGCCTTTTTCTATTGTTTTGTCTTTTAACTTGAGGCTCATCTGGACTTTTGACTTACTAGAAATGTTTTCAGTTATCATGTGTGCTTCAACATCGAAGGCTTATTGTTTATTTTTTGTTGTATGAACATGGGTGAGTATCTATATTTATGAATAGCTATTGTACCCTTCGTTGTCCGCTCTGGCTACTGCTATTCATGCTTTTGTAGTTGTTGTCTGCTATCGTAGTATTGCTTCTCTGTACACGTTATCGATCGTGTGGTACGAATATAGTAGTAGTAAGGATTAGGAACATTGTGCTTAAAAAAAAAACAATGCACAACGAGAATGAGAATGTCCAAAACTAGGACAGCAAAATGAGTTAGCCTCGTAGGATTTGGTGGTTTCTCGTGTTTATCCTTTGGCTTTGACGAGGCGAGAAGATTTCCTTTTAACTAATTATGTTCGTCTGCATTTTGTCACATCTCATGCAATTCCATTACTGTAGGGGGATAGCGGAGCACGGTGCTCTAGCATCTTCGAGCAACCAAGAAGGCTCTATTGTGCCTCTTGAACTCTTTATATACAGTTGAAGGCAAGTTGTGTCTGCCCCCTTTTTCACTTCCCTATTCTTTGAAAACAAATCCTATCAGAACCATCCTATATATATATACATAGGGAAGCGAGGTAGGGTATGCATCCCAAACTGTGACCCTCCTCTATTCACCCTTGAATGGTGTCGATCACCCGCCCTGTTGTATGTGTTGTTCTGACAAGATGGATCTTCATAATCTTGATTCCAGCTGCTTTAACCGACCCAAAATGTCAATGGCGAGCCGTTGGACTTCTCAATCCTCCCAAGTTCTCCAATTTCTCTATATAAGAAAATTTCTTGTTAGTCACAACTTTAGCAGGAGCCTTCTTCAAGTTTCCGTCATCTGCGCTACCTGTTTCTTTTTTCTCCGCGTCCGCGTCTTGATCCAAATGCCACCCCATGAAATCGGACAGCGTCATCGAGCTCGCCTCCATGTTGTTTAGCTTCTCAAGCTCTTCTTTTGGGTCCAGCTTCTTTATCGGTTCGTCAAGCGTCTGCTTTCTGTCCTGCGTGGGGCCCACAGCCTGGGCATCGGCGTCAAGGACGTCCTCAATTTTCGTCATCACAGCGTGAGCCAACGTTTCTATTACCCTCGAGTAGCTCTCAAGAACGGCTTGGCCTACATCCTGCACAAATTTTGTCGAAGAGTTATGCTATTAAACAAACAAGGTTAATAGAAACTAAAATACCATACAGCTTCTTCTCTTCTGCTTGGCAATTGCTTCTGACAGCACTTGCATACCCTCAAGTTCTTAAAATTTTCACTCGGTTTGGTGACCTTCGCTCGTGCGTGCAAACGTAAGGATATTCTCACGCCGCTAGTTTTAAAGCTCTTGAACCTTTGATATTTTGTAGAATGTTATGTTAGATCTGTCCCAATTCTATTTTCAAAATAGAACCGGGGGAGGTTTAAAATATAATAATTCGGGTGAGTTTTAACAATAAATTCAACAAGCATTAAGGTTAGCAAGCTCTGGAATTAGAATGTAAGCGCCTCACGTTTGCATAATCGAAGGTACCGAAGTGCTAATTTTAATTTTAAAAACTTGCGGATGCAGAAGTGCTATGAGAAACGAGTGGGGGTATATAAGTGCACAGTAGGGGAAACTATACTGTGTTTAAAAGTGCTAATTAGCCAGCAAAAGATAAGAATGTGTTTTAAGTATTTTCCGCATTTCATCTTCTTACCCTATTGAATTGGATCTTGCTGATATCGAGGGTCGATTGAGAGATTCCAGGGAATCTATGCTTGATGAGATGCAAGATGGTCTCTGCTCTCTCTTCAAACTGCTCTCTTTTCTCGAGGCTTACAGCTGAACCCCAAGATTTTCCATCCTTGTTGTGCATCTTTCTCTTCCAGATTACTATGCTTGCCTCGATCCGGTTCTTGAGATCAACAACTTTGTGTTCTGTCGATAAATCCACGGACTGAAGAAATTGTATAGGATCAAACACATCCACTGTTATACTCCGATATATCGCATCTCCAAGACTCGCTCTCCCGTTCTGTCATTTACATAATCAGACGAAAATTTATTTACAGAGAAAAAGAAAAGGGTTATTGCAGGTAGCCCCCCTTGGTTATAAGTCCTATTTTCAGTGAACTAATTAATCTTTCCCAGGGGGGCCAATATCTGCTGAAATTTACCGAGGATACAAGCGTGAGGAATGAAACTACGGGAGTAGTAAGTTCAACAGCATTATACTGCAAGGGTGGTCTGTGTGCATTTATGATATCTTGAATCGAGCATATGTACCTTTGGTAGGCCTTCGATATATGATTCAGGAATCTCCATTTCCATCAGAACCTGGGCGTTGATCGCCATCGCGGCCTTGAGGACTTGATTCACCGATTCTTTCTGGAATTGTAGCCATTTTCTCGAGACGTCGGATAATCCTTCTGGAGGGACTTTCACTTGAGGAAGCCACCATTTATCGTTCCCGGGTGCACCATCTTTTTCAGCGTCATCGGTATTCTTCTTTACATACCAAAACTCATTCTGATCTTTGAAGTTGTCCAGATACCCCTATTTTTTTTTTCATCGTGATGAACGATACCAGAACAAGTAGAGATAAAAAAGAAACAAGGCTAAGTTTCACACAACCCCCTTAAAGTTTGGCCCATTTTGAGACAACCCCCTAAACTTCATAAATGTCATGTCATCCCCTTAGCCTCTGGGGCTTGTCACAAAACGCCCCAAACGTTTTCAATTTTTTCAACATAACCCCCCTAACAGCGTTGCCCCTAACTTTCAACATTATTTCAAACCCCCCCTAACTTCCGACATTATTTTTAGGAGGCCCAAATTTTGAACATTGTTTTCAGAAAACCTCTTCAATGAACTTTTGATAAAGTTTCAGAAAACCCTCATCATGCCATGAGGGAGGTATGTTGAAAACTTGCGAAAGTTTGGAGGATTTTTAGAAAAGCCCCAAAAGGTTAGGGTGGCGGCGCTAAGTGACATTTATAAAGCTTAGGGGGTTATCTCAAAATGGTCTGAACTTTAGGGATTTTGTGAAACTTACCCGAAAAATCACTAAGTGATGTCGACAACTAGATTACTTACAAGAAGCATGGCGTCGAGCTTGCGCAATGCTGGAATGTTCATTAGGAGATCTTTACGTTGTTGAGTCACCATTATCTGTTAAAAAAAAGTTTTAGTTTTTTTTTGTATATTTAGAAGAGAAATTGAATCAAAATACTCATAGCGGAGAGATTCGTGACCTCCATACTGGTTCCGTCCTTTGATACTTGTTGTGAAGCAACGAATTCGACGATATGATCAGTGACTGAGAGGAGCCAGTCGATTTCTCGCCTCCATCGAGCTTTTCTTTCAGCAGGCATTGGCTCTAATTTATTTTGTTCACTGAATACAGAAGCTGAAAGAAAATGTGTCAATGATAATGTTGGAGATGAGACTGAATGAGTTTTTGTTTCATGACAGGATATTTTTTTTCTTCTGTGAGATGAAGGGGGGCAAAAAAAGGAACATTGAAACTGAAATGAGTTGTCACAGCCTTGAATATATTACAAAACGCAAGTGAAAAGTTTAGCTAGATTCTTTTACAAGATTTTTGAATTAGTTTCAGGGTCTTGATTATATAAAACCAAACTGTCAAAATGCCAGAAAATTGCATCGCGTTGTCCCAATCTAAAGTCACTGAATCAGCCAACTGATTTCATGCGATGCTTAAACAAAATGATACCATGAACTCGCAGCAGCAGCAGCAACAACAAACATAAAGCTGAGAGGCGAACAAAATAAGAAAAAATGATGACGAAATTGTTCATAAATATACTTATATATTTACCAGCAAGATTAGTGATGGCATTGGAGAGAGCCAATGCTGATGATACCCCTTTCCCTCCACCTGACATGTCTTCACCCAAAAGCAGCTTTGAAAACCTCTCCTTTATCAACTCAACATCTGTAACATATCATAAAACATCAACCAAAATGCACATCAAACGAAAAAGGAACAATCATCAAAACATATTGGTCTCTTAATCATCATGCCAAGCAGAGTTCGATTGCATATACACCTCTTATATTCTTAAGGAGTCAGCCACTTACTATTCTAAAAGTTTCAGCATTTGTAGATCAGCCTCATGCTCTAATTTTTAATTTTTCCCTTGGTGAAACTAGTGAGCCTATCCAAGAATACAAGAATCAGGACAGAGATTTTACACGGGAGTCTAACCACAATATTTTATTAGCACGTAGACCCTCTGATGTTCAAACGGGGTTATCTAGGATACCTGAAGGTCCTTGACGACCTGAGCTACTTCCACCGTCCTTACTAAGCCGAGACTTTGGAACTATCTTACTCATGGACCGATCAAGGGCCCACCCGATCTGTTGACCATCAAGATTCGAAGCATTCTTCGAACCTTGACTCCTAAACATCCTCTCATCCCCATTTTCACCTCCGTCCCTGTCTAATATCAGGCTATGAGCCTGTCTCCCTTCGAACATCGCCTCCTCCTCGTTGACCGGCGATTTACAATGTTGACTTTGTCTCTTTTTCAGCAGTCGAACCATTAATCGCCCCAAAAGGGCGAGCCTGAGGTGGTGATGATCATCGCGGCGATTCAAGATGGCAGAATGTGATTCTCTTGATGGTGCAATGGTTGAATGTTGATATTCAGTTCAAAAAAAAAAAAAATGGTTGAATGTTGATTTCAATAATGGGTTTGTGTTAAGGGGAGGGGGGAAGAGAGAGAGAGACCCTTTGGTTGGCAAAAAGGACGCAAGAGGAGACTTTGGGTTGGGAAAAGAGAGAGAGAGAGATTTTGGGGGAGGTAAAGCTAAATTTAATCAACCAAATTTCTGTTTTTTGTTTTTGTGGACGTGGGGTGCATGTTTGAGGAAGCAAAGAGAGGTCGTTGAAGGATGAAAGGATATTTGAAGAATATACAAGTGTTAGGTTCTTGTATGACACAAACCCGGAAAATAGGCTTTTTTTCCCCAAATTAGGAATAGAGCCCCCCCCCCCCCCCCCCCCCCCCCCCAAAAAAAAAAAAAAAAAACCAAAAGTTTAGGGGGGCAGTTTTAAATTAACAAGATTCAAACAGAGATTTAAGATTTTAAGATTCAAACAGAGATTTTAATTTGCGTATAGAATGGTTGACTTGAAAATACGTTCAAGTTGCCAAGTCAGAGAGGTACAATTATTTAAGATTTTAAATTAATCAGATTCAAACAGAGATTTAATCATCAAAGCCTCCATCTCTTTGCCAATTTCAGTTTTTTAGTATTTCTTTTTCTTTCTCTACACTATATGTGCCTGTTAAGCATCAATACAAAAAACAGACTGGCCTAAACCCAAATTTTCCATCTTACACGTGTATATACATTCTCCTCAATTCTTCCATAAAATCTGTCTCCAAAGCAACCAATCCTCTCTTCTTCCATAAAATCTGCTTCAAATGCAGCCAACCCTCTGTATCATTCATGCTTCTACATCAATCATGTTTCTTAAAAAAAAAAAACTGAAAATTGAATAGATTTCCTTCCAAAATAATATGATGCTCGGAATGTTTCGATTCTGAACATTCAACTGGGCCCCCTTTTTCTTTTTTTTATAACCCAATCAGCAATCAAACCTAAGACTGTGTGACCTATGTTGGAACGTCCCAACCGTCCGGATCAACCTCGGTGGGTCCATTCAAATGGATTTTGCTTACAAGGAAACACTAACAATACTACAATCGGCAGCTACTTCCATACTGTAAGAAACAGAAAAATGCGAGATCTTTCCTTTGTGAATTGCTATGAACATTTACTAGTCATCATGAATCCTACACATTAGTAGAAAAGTAGTTTAGGAATATTCACCGCTCTTATTTTAAATTTCGGCAGACCCACTCATAAGGGAACAATAAATATGCTTCTACTGCATTCATAGCAACAAGTAACAGTTTTTGGTACTACTAGCAAGTTTAATGAGATTCATAACTAGACTACAATGAACACACTGAAGGTATAGGACGACATATGAATAACGTATTTGCACGATAATCTGCAGCAAGCCCACTCCTGCACTACTCTGATAGAACGAGCTGGATAAAATACAATAGAATTACCATAAAATGAAACGAAATAATCAATCTCTGAGCTCTCTATAGGGCGCATATACATCTACTTCTTATATTAACAATATGAGTACATATTTACTTCGGTGCAACAACAAATGTCATCTGCAACTCTTTAAGAGATAGGAGGATTGGCTTGAAAAGCTTTCTGAGAACTCAACACTGCTTACTTTACTGTTTTCTATTTTTTTACCGGGTGAGGCACACTCACTAAAATCAAGAATACGACCCTCCACCTGCAAAGCCTGCATGTCAATGAAAAAAAAAAAAAAATACTTGTAGGTTTAATCATACAGATTACACTGAAAGATTTGCGAAGTCCTGGAAGCATATTTTAAATGAGAATTGGACAAAAAAACATAAGGATCAATGAGAGTATTATACCACATTATTTGGCGACATAGAATCACAAATATCTGTCCCTTTGCCAGACTGATGTCCTTTTAACAACTTCTCACTGCTTGCACATCTCTTTACAAAATCTGCATCAGGCTTTCCGCTAGCCAGAACCTCACGAGCCTCAGCCACTGCAGCTGCACTTTGCTCATTTAACTGCCTCATTAGCCCAATTGCATCATAGGTTCTATCACCCGGGCTCATGTAATATGGAATCTCCTGGAAAATAGAGGAACATGGACTAAGCTTTGCTTTACAAGGAAATAAAGGGTAGGTGTTAGAAGATCTTTAATTATTCTCAACAGCAAAGTTTTCAGCTGACAATCCATTCCATTAATTTCATTTTTCGATGGCCTTCTACTGATACAGAAACATAACATTGTATCAAATGAAACAATTAACAATTATTTACTTCATCAGTAAACAACTAAGAACTTACACCTTGCAGTAAAATGTTACATGAACTTCTAAATTCTGTTAACTAGAAGTTTATTCATCTTCTGTGGACCCTCTAATACATTTTAAAGCTTAGTTGTACAAAGGTAAAGAAGCAACATGCGTTCTCATCTTCGAACCTCAGATGTAAATGATAAATCCTCACATACTTTAAGTTCACATAAAGATTCATATATGGGTACAAGCCATAGATCAGAGTATGAAAAGCACGCTTTGCAGTCTGGGATGCAATTACAAAATCTAAATTACTCGAAATCCCTCCACAGATCTGGTTCAACATAAAGTACAACTCTGCAGTTAACTTTTCACCATCTAACACTGTATGCAGCGGAATTATCAACAGACTATGCAATTTTACGACAAGGTAAAGAAAAACAATAGACTTACATAAACAAGAGACAAATATGAAAAACAAGCACCGCAGACATATTGGCTGCCTGGTGCACAATGCTCCCGCTATGCCTGGATGCAACATAAAGTACAAACAACCTTTTTGCTCATTCAGAATCTTCTTCTGCCTCATAAATTTTTGGAACCCCTAATTTCCAACCCCTCCCTCTATCATCTTCTTCTAAATCCTAATTCGGAAACTTTAATTTCCGACCTCCTCTCCCTTGAAAATTTCTTAACCCCAAAATTATTCTATAATATATCAACCCGGAACTTCCCAACTTTAAATTTTAATAAGGGCACTATTGCTGGAAAATGTTGCAAGCCAATACTGATGCTTGTTATGAAACATCAACAGAGCACAAACATTGAATTGGACAGGAGTTGACCTTTAGCAATCAAAATAAGCTACTCCTTACTGCTGCTACATGATTTATAACAGAACTATGTAATAATTGATTAAAAATACAAATTAGAAGCGAAACTTCCTTGATTCTTTAAGCGAGGATATTAAATAGAAGGAGGAAGTATGAAGCACCACTCGGTGACAAAGACAAAGCTAATGCAAATCATTGGACTACCTCATGAAAAGGATCTATCCCAATCCCATGCCCTGGCAAAAGAGAGCTCATGAACCAAGGTGACTTCCATGCTGAAGGTGATTCTATACCTCTTTTGATGCTAGGGGTGTCAGCAAAACTGCAAGGACTAAAGAATCACGATTACAGAAGGAAGAAGGGAACTCTCCATAAAAAAACTTAATATAAGTAAAATTGTAAATTAAATACTCAAATTTGTACCTGAGCTTATCTGAATTTATTAGCATTGATATAAGAAATTACTATATATGTTTCTGTTTTTCCAAGTAAAATTTCTTAGAATCTCAAGACACTGTTTGCTTCAAAGAAACATACAAGCATGAGAAGAGTGTCAGCTCACTGCATGCACCATAGCATCATCCTAGCGTGAGAAGAGTAATGTAAGACATCACATAATAATCTGCATAAAAGTGCATGTTTGAGTTTCCACGTGACACCCCAATGTTTAATCCCTCAATGGTAGGTGAGCGAACGCAAGAGTGATTAATATGATGAAGTCATGGGCTCAAGTGCAATAGATGCACTTTCACTGATGGTTCAGCTAGACGACGTGTTGCACTTAGTGAGTCCCACAGCTTACATCGCACCAATAGGCTCGCAAGCTTGGAGCGTAATATCAAGATTGGTGTCTTTGCTTTTGTCAACAAAATCAAGCCACCGAAAGCAGGGGCTGTTTTTTGTTGACAAAGAAAACACCGAAAGGAAAAATAAGAGCAAGAATCAAAAATGGAAGGAAGAAAAAAAGGAGGAGGAGGGGGGGTATACGCAGGCTATAAAAGCCTCCTTCCTCCCCCCTTAATCAATATCGAAAAAAATCAGCTGAGTGTATCCTGATCTACTGAGTGTTTTGAAAAGAGAGGCAAAATCAGAGAGTGATTTTGTGAGGAAAAATTCTAGAAATATTTCTCTTGTGAGTTGAGTGTAAAAACACTTGTAAATTTTCTCCCCTTAGTGAAAGATCTGCAGCATCCCGTGAACGTAGATAATTTTGTGCCGAACCACGTTAAATTTATGTCTTATTATTCCCATTTATTTCGCTTTCTCGTAAATCTGGTTATAGGGAATTTTGTGTTAATTTCCCAACAACTGGTATCAAACTTCTGGTTGTGATTTTTGTCAATTTTCTACAAGGTCACTATTCACATGAATAGTAAATTTTGTGAATAGTAAAACTTTATCGGCGGTACCGATTTATCGACAAAGATGTCTTAATACACGGTGGTTCGCAGAAACAGTAAAAAACGATCCAGAGAGTGCCAGATTCGAGTGGGAGCGATGACTGCAGATAAAAGGAATGTTAAAATTAAAAAGTTCGATGGTGCGGACTTTGACTTTTAAAAGATGCAGATCGAAGATTATCTGTACCAGAAGAAGCTGTATCAATCTCTCTCAGGAGGTAAGCCAGATGACATGAAGGATTAAGAGTGGGCTCTTCTTGACAGACAAGCCCTTGGAGTTATCCAGTTGACGCTATCCTGCAATGTTGCTTTCAACATAGTAAAGGAAAAGACCACGACGGGTCGTATGGCGGCTCTCTGCAGCATGTATAAGAAGCCCTCTATCTCAAACAAAGTTCACTTGATGAGGCGGCTGTTCAATTTGCGGATGACAGAAGGCGCATCAGTAGCTTACATCTCAATGAACTCAATACAGTCACAACCTAGTTGAGTTTAGTTAGAATTGAGTTTGATGAAGAAGTATGAGCATTGATACTTTTGTCTTCTCTATCAGAAAGTTGGAATGCTACTGTCATAGCTGTAAGTAGCTCATCAGAAAGCAATAAGTTGAAATTTGATGATGTTCGTGATCTGGTTCTTAGTAAAAATTTGACGGAGAGAATCGGGTGAAGCATCAACCTCTTCATCTTTACACACGGAGTCTAGGGGAGAACTTCAGAAAGAAGTTCAAATCACGGTACATCAAAATCTAGAAGGAGCAAATCTTGATCGGGAAAGAAAGATTTTAATTGCTATAATTATGACAAGAAGGGTCATTTCAAGAGGGAGTGTCGGGCACTGAAGAAAAATATAGACGCACAGGAGTCTGTCAACGTGACCGAAGGAGGAGGTGATGCTATGATTCTAAGCATCAACAGTCCGATTGAATTATAGATTCTTGATTCAGGGACATCATTCAATGCCATCCCATGCCGAGAAATCATGGAGAACTATGTTAGCGGTGATTTCAGAAAGGTACATCTAGCAGATGATGAAACCTTAAAGATTGTTGGTAAGGGAGACATCCGATTAAAATTATCAAATCAGACCACATGGAAGTTGCAAGGAGTGAGACATATCCCTGGCCTTAAAATGAATTTGATTTCTGTGAGACAGCTTGATAGAGAGGGTTACTGTACAACCTCCTCAGGTCATGAATGGAAGATTACCAAAGGAACACTCGTTATTGCTCGAGGTAAAAAAATAGTACTCTCTATATTACCTCTAACTTAGAGGATATTATTACAGTAGATAAAAAATTAAGCCTATGGCACCAAAGGCTTGGCCATATGAGCGAGAAAGGGATAAAAACACTTCTGTCAAAAGGGAAGCTGTCAGATCTAAAGAATGTAGATATCGGCCTATGCGAGGATTGCATCTTTGACAAATAGAAGAAAGTTAGTTTTGTAAAGATTGATAAGACACCCAAGATAGAAAAGTTAGAACTGGTTCATACCGATGTATGGAGACCATCTTCAGTTCCATCTTTTACAGGCTCATTGTACTATATCACCTTCATTGATGATTCTACAAGAAATGTGTGGGTCTATTTTCTGAAAAAGAAATCAGAAGTCTTTGATACCTTCAAAAAATAGAAGGCCATGATGGAAAATAAAACTGGTTTGAAGATAAAGCGGTTAAGGTCAGACAATGGAGTAGAGTACAAAGATACTAGATTCAAAGAATTTTGCGCAAACAACGGGATCAAGAAAACAGTTCCCATAACACCGCAACAGAATGGCGTAGCAGAGCGCATGAATAGAACTTTGAATGAACGTGCTAGAAGCATAAGAATACATGTCAGCTTGCCCAAGTTTTTATGGGTTGAAGCTATCAATACCGTAATCTACCTAATCAACCGCGGGCCCTCAGTTTCCTTGGATGGTGAAATACCGAAAGAAGCTTGGAGCAGAAAAGAGGTAAACCTTTCGTATTTAAGATTTTTTGGTTGTATCTCTTATGTACATATAGATTCTGTTGAAAGAAATAAACTTAATACCAAATCTAACAAATGTATTTTTATTGGTTATGGTGGTGATGAGTTTGGTTACCGGTTTTGGGATTATAAAAAATAACAGATTATTAGAAGCAGGGATGTCATATTCAATAAGAATGTGATGTACAAAGACATTACAAAGACAGATCAATTGCAGAATCAAGTAGCTCCAGTACAAAAGTTGAAACAAAGAAATTTGTTGAATTTGAGGAGATTTTTAAAAATGATGTTCAGACTAGTCCTGAAGTAGTTCAAGAAGAACCAAGCACGCCAGAAGTGAGACGCTTCTCCAGAATTCCTAAGCTAATCCAGCGTTATTCGTCTTCTTTGCACTACTTGTTGCTGACTGATAATGGTGAACCGAAGTGTTATGATGAAGCAATGCAGGTGGAGGATTCAGTCAAGTAGGAGTCTGCTATACAAGATGAGATAGACTGGCTTATGTCAAATCAGATGTGAGACTTAGCTGAATTACCACCAGGTAAGAAAGCTCTTCATAATAAGTGAATTTACAGGATCAAAGAAGAACATGATGGGAAAAGCGCTACAAGGCAAGGTTGGTTGTCAAAGGCTTTCAGCAAAAGGAATGTATTGACTATAATAAAATTTTCATTCCGGTCGACTACAATCAGACTAGTGTTGAAAATTATAGCTACTGAGAATTTATATCTTAAACAGTTAGATGTAAAAACAACTTTCTTTTATAGTGATTTGGAGAAGGAGATCTATATGAAACAACCAGAAGGCTTCATAAAGACAGACAAGAAAAATTTAGTCTGCCGTTTGAAGAAGAGCTTATATGGATTAAAACATGCTCTCAGACAATGGTACAAAAAGTTTAACAACTTTATAGGTAGCAACTGTTTCACTAGATACAAAGCAGATCATTGTTGCTAACTCAAGAAGTTTGATAATAGCTTTATTATTTTATTATTATACGTTGATGACATGCTCGTTGTAGGTTCAGATACAAGAGATTATAAATTTGAAGCGAAAATTATCAAAGCAGTTCGCAATGAAAGATCTTGGTGCTGCAAAGTAAATTCTTGGAATGAGGATCAAGAAAGACACGAAAACTGGGACTTTGATGTTATCACAGGCTGAGTACATCAACAAAGTACTCTCCTGGTTTAATATACAAGATGCTAAACCAGTGAGTACACCTTTAGGTGTTTATTTTAGACTTTTCAAAAAGCAGTCACCAAAGAC
>NC_033794.1:47263258-47310382 GCF_001876935.1 Asparagus officinalis | reverse complement strand
GAATGTCCCGTATGCATCAACAATTAGAAGTCTGATGTATGCCATAATTTGTATAAGACTAGATATTGCTCAAACAGTGGGACCTGTTAGCAATACATGAATAATCCAAGCAATGTACACTAGGAAGCAGTCAAATGGATTCTCAGATATCTACGGAGCACCACAGGTAAAACACTTTGTTTCAAAGGTGGAGATATAATACTAACAGGTTATGTGGATGCTGATTTATCAGAATATGTTGATATTAGAAAGAGCACTACAGAGTATGTCTATACTCTAGGAGGCACTGCAATGAGTTGGGTTTCTCAATTGCAGAAGATAGTTGCTCTCTCCACAACTGAAGCAGAATACGTCGCTATTACAGAATCCAATAAGAAAATGGTTTGGCTTCAAAGTTTCTTGGATGAATTAGGCAAGAAACAAGAAGAGAATGTTTTATATTGCGACAGTCAAAGTGCTATTCATCTAGTGAAGAATTCATCTTTTCATTCCAGAACGAAGCACATACAGGTGCGATATCATTTTATCCTGTCACTTCTGAAAGATGGAATTTTAAAACTTGAAAAGATCAGTAGAGCACAAAATCCGACAAACATGCTGACAAAGACGGTGACTACTAAAAAACTGAAGCTGTGTTCAGCTTCAGTTGGCCTACAATAGTATCAAGATCGGGAAGAGTTGCTACATAGATCGAGATGTGAAGATAAAGTAAAATCAACCTTCAAGTGGGAGATTATCAAGATTGGCTGTCTTTGCTTTTGTCAACAAAATCAAGCCATCAAAAGCAGGGACTGTTCTTTGTTGACAAAGAAAACACCGAAAGGAACAATGAGAGCAAGAATCAAAAAGGGAAGGAAGAAAAAAAAGGGGGGGTTATACGCAGGCTATAAAAGCCCCCTTCCTCCCCCCTTAATCAATATAAAAAAAATCAGCTGAGTGTATCCTGATCTACTGAGTGTTTTGAAAAGAGAGACAAAATCAGAGAGTGGTTTTGTGAGAAAAAATTAGAGAAATTTTTCTCTTGTGAGTTGAGTGTAAAAACACTTGTAAATTTTCTCCCCTTTGTGAAAGATCTGGACGTAGGCAATTTTGTGCCGAACCACGTTAAATTTGTGTCTTATTATTCCGTATTTATTTTGCTTTCTCGTAAATCTAGTTATAGGGAAATTTATGTAAATTTCCCAACACGTAAAAGATGTTATCAGAGCAATTAGCTAGCCAGAAGTGCGGGACTAAATGCTACACCGCATTTGTGTGGTGGGAGCCACCTCTAGAATCCATGCCGCCTCATAATATTAAACTGGGCTCATTGTCACGTCGTGACGAAAATATCACATAATTAAGGTGAGGCGATTGTGACGCCTAATGTTTAATCCCACATCGGTGGGTGAGTGAATAATTGAGTGGTTTACATGATGAAGATGTGGACTCATGTGCAATAGTGGCTCGTTACCTTTAGCAGTGGTCTAGCCTAGCTAAAACATTGTGTTACACTCAGTGGTTCCCACAACTTACATCACGCAATGGGCTTGTGAGCCCGAGGTGTGACATTTCACATCCCACATTAAAAGATAAAACACACACATATATTTTCCAATGTGCATGCCTTTTGTAATGTATGTGCATCATCCATTTATTTCGGTAAATTTCCACATGCCACATTAAAAGATAAAGCAAACACAAAGGCGTTTCAATATTTATTCGCTCTTTGGTGTATGCATGATCCACTTGGATGGCTGACTATGTAATTTGGTATGCAAAAGATGGAAAGAACAATTTCAAGTTTGTTCCTAAAGTTCAACAATTTTCTAATAATTTTCAATGTATGTATTATTCAGAGAAGTAAAATAAATCCCTATCCAGTTTGGCTACCTGTCATATAATTTGGTGTTTGGAACGTGCTTAAAGCATGTCACTGTGTACAACGAAATCTCAATTATATATGTATGTGTATTTTGTCCAAGAACAAAGAATTGGGATATTACCTTTTTTAAATTCCATGTAAGATGTAAGCATCTGCTAAGCAAAACTGACCTTAATCAAGTTTTCATGTTCCACAGAGTTTAGACAAATAATTGTCAATCCATACATGATTGATGCTATGTGGATCGTCAATTTGGATGGCCTACCACATATTGGTAGCAGAGGAAATTTTGGCAAAAGTAATAAAAAAATCTCAAGAGCCTACCACAATATATGCACCATAAGCATACTAGCAGAAGAAGATTAATGCAAGCCATCAGACAATCAGTTGACAAAACTAAACTTACATGTTAAGGTTTTTATGTTCTCCGATGAACTTCCCAGCTGAAACTTGGGATGAAGGAGAGGATGAGGCACATTGCATTGATGTTACGGACACTGACCCGCAAACCTGATTACTTTCACGAGCATCGGAAGATAAGAGAGTGCAACTATCAGTCAGGGGTCTAGAATAAGCATTTTCGCCGTCCTTCTTTGAAAGATTACCCAAGAACCTGGCACTTAGGTTTTCTGAAGAGTTCCCAGCATCACCTAGACTTCCACGTCTATTTTCTGGAGAAATATATAGTAGCTGGTCATTGATATTTCGTTCTGTAAGTATCCCAGCAGGCTGTTGAATGAATGCAAACGGGTCACACTGCTATAAAAAAAATACAAGATTCAAGAGTTTAAGCAACAACATAAACATACAAAAAAGTTTCCCTTATTAACAATGAGAAACTAACAAAGGTTAATCTGTCAATAATACAGTTCCGCTCATCTTGAAAATTGCTTTGGAATATGAGCATGGTTTCAGTATTGTAATATGTCACGAATAGACCAAGGAATGTCCATCCATCATGGACAGGGCTTCAAGATAGAAGCATCTATAATACATAGTCTCCATGTTAATTTTGATTTCCTTGTGCCGCTCTTGGAACATGGGCAATGTTTCAAGATACAGTACCGTGTCAAGGATAGACCAAGGAGCGTCCATCCATTATCATGTCAAGATAGAAGAATCCATAATACATAGCTTAATGTCAATTTTGATTTCAGTGTGCTGCTTAAGCAAAGGTACACCTACATAGGAAAGGCAAAAGAAAAAAAATAGAAATAAAAAATTGCATATACACAAATCCAAAAAAGCACAAGGAATATGCAAATAGGAACCAACAAGAAAAGACAGCACCCGGAAAATGAAGAAACAACTTGAACAATGTAAGGGAGTCTATTTCATGATCCACAAGCACAAAGCTTGGCATGCCTTCCAATTAGTTCATGCCAGCTACGAAGAATAGATATGATGGAACAAACACATCTGTTTCAACTAATCAGAGTTGTAGATCGATTCATAGTATCTAAGCATAGAAACATGTATATTAGTGCACTGAAAGAACTTGATGAAGCTTGTAGAAGGTCTGCAACAATTCTCATACCTTGATTTTAGTCACAGAGACTTCCATCTTTTCTTGAAGGCTGTTGGTAATAGATCCTCTCCATGAAGAGCTTCCTTCTTGTACAGAAGTATCCTGACTTTCTGCAGAAGCTCTTGAATCCTTTTTCTGTTCAGGAGGGGACACCAGAAAATCCTCAGCAGAGCACGAGGAAATCCTATCTGCATTATCTTCTCCTAACTCCTCGCTTAAACAGGATGTATACATAAATCCAGGTTTTGTGTCTCTCCAGGTTTTCTTATCTGTTCTCTTCTCCTGCAATGGTGACAATAGTTCACGCTGGCGTTTCTTCATAATGGAAGGTGTAAACATGAAATGTTTAGCAGCACTCTTCAGAATAGCATCAGGACTATCATCAGGAGAGGGTGAATCCCATATACTATACGGTGTTGAAGACATCATGATTTTCCGTATTCCAAGGGGACTAAATTCTTGTTGTTCACTAGAAGAAATGACATCGCAACTGAAAAATGGAAGTTCAAATGTCGGAACACGAGGGGGTTCATAAAATAGCCCACCAGATTTTTGACATTCAGCTTGTTCATTTCCATTTTCTTCAGAGAGGGCAAGGTTTTCACTTGTACCTGTATGATCAAACCTGAGCATCTCCATAAAAGTTTGCTTTCGAGTTTCTTTTTCTTGATTGATATATGATGGCAGAGAAATCATAGACCTATCGCTATCACCAGCTGCCATTGATGGAGAGCTGGACGATACAAACTCATCATGTGAGCATGTAGTAACCTCTAAATCTGGAGCACCAGCTGTAGTAACATTGCTGCTTTTACCCAGAAGCTTCCTTTCATTTTGACCAATAAAAGATGGAGAAACTGCAACCATAAGACTTTCATGATATGGAACTCCTGCAGCATCTGATGAAATGGCTGGAAACAACATTTGTGAACTGGAAGAAGGATTCACACAACAGCTGAAACTTTGAATTTCAGATTGCCAATTTACAGTTTCCTGGAAACAATTCATATTTACAGTACCAGAAGAAAAGATGGGACCTCCAAAAGCAAAATCTGAATTCATTCCCTCAAACACCACACTGGTAGAGCGGTCTGCCTCAGACACCGAAAGCTTTTGCTGCTCAGAACCAAACATGGAGGTTGTAGAGGTAGAGTACTTCTCTCTAAACTCATCTTGAAACAACTTAGATTCGTGTCCATAATTTGCATCAGCATAACTTGGAACGTGTTCTGCCATTTTCATTAACGTTTGTGATTTCTGGCTGATTTCTGCAGAAGGATGACTTGTTCTGTTAGAGACTGTCCGACAAGCCATATTTTCAGATACTTCGTCCTTGCCTAATGAAATTTGGTCAGAACCAATTACAGAAATTAAACCCCAAGAACAATGCAATTCAGGGGCATATGCAGCATCTCCCAGAGATGCATAATATTCATGATGTTCCTCTGTGTTTGTTGCCTCCATTTTAACAGAATCCTCATCTGGCTTAAAATTTTCGCGTACCGTCAAATTAGCATTCAATTCACAATGTGACTGGGGAGAAATTGTCTGAGCTAACTTCTGGCTACATTCTGAAGAATCATCAAACTCTGGCTTGTCCCTGAGGATACTCTCCTCAATCTTAAGCCGATTCATTGCTGATGAAGGATCCATGTGTCTAGTGATATCAACAGAAGGCAGGCCTTGGAATTGTGCAAGTAATCCGGATGACTGATAGTAGTCCAACTTTTTCTTTACAGAGCTGTGCCAATGATTTTTAATTGCATTATCTGTCCTGATAACACGAGGCAGGATGTTATTTCAATAACAATGGCAAGAGAAGGGAAACAGATCAAAAGAAATGCAAAAACAGAAATTGTACTACATTCCAATGAAAAAGAAAATCTACTATGCTCTACTCATCTATTGATTAACTTGATTGCACAAGGGCATAATATAAGGTGATTAACCATTGGGTTACAGAATGAGAAAGTAGTTTAACTTGACAGCTGTCGATGGGCTCTAACAAAGTTATTAGTACCCAAAGATGATATATCATTTATTGTTTTTGATGAAAGAACAAGCCAACATGCATCTGCAATGGCAAAAGCATCTCGGATGGGCATTGGAGATGATATTCATAGAAAAGGACTATGCACACTGGAAAATAAGAGGTAATTATTACCTAAAGGCAATGCAGAAAATATTAGTTGAGTAAGATGTAAAGCAAGTAACTAGTTCCTAATTTGCGTTACGTCTATTCCAGAAAATAGTACTGACATGTAGGGAAAAGCATTTGGATGCACACCGGGAGAAGGAAGGCATGATATTCATAGAAGAATGTGAAACATGGAAAAGTAAGAGGTAACTATTACTGTTGGGATAATTAAAAAACACAAAGCCAGAAAGAGAACAATCTCAAAACACAGAATGTTTACGTAGTTGATCAAATTGATCTACGTCCACAGGCAAGAGGGGGCTTTCACTATATTCAATCTCTCAAATACAAATGCACATACAAAGTTTTAGCAGACCTCTCTTTGTTTTTGCTCTCACTCAAATGGCTCTGTCAAGGATTGCTTCGGAGGATCAATGATTTTCAAATAGGAGAGGTGTAGCAGATTTATAGGCTTCATTAGCATAATTTAAGCCACCAATCAACATATTTCACCAATCAGCAAACACCTTTCTTCTTCCTCCACCAATCAGCAACACCTTTTTGTCTCTTAGCCCCCTCCATTTTCAAACAAAAGGAGGCTCTCTGTCAGCTCCTTTCTCTCTTGTTGTCAATAACTCCAGCCACTGATTCAATCCCAGCTTGATGTTGTTGACAAAAGAATAAAGCTCAGCCTCCATTTTGACGCTCCAGTGATGTTTGGCTAAATTCAATCCATTATCAACATCTCCACCTTGGATTGAATTTTCAAACATCAAGAAGTTGAATATTCATCATGAACACAACTTAACGTGAGAGTACACTTCATAATAGAATAAGTGAAACTCGACCCCCTCTTGCAAACAATGCCCCAAACGGGGCTAGCTAACAACTGCGAATGCCTCCCAAATTCAAGCAGTGCTTGAACTTGAAGGCCGGGATCGGTTTGGTACAACATGTCAGCTGGGTTGTCTGCAGTACCAATCTTCTTCATTGTGATATTTCTTTCAGCAGTTGCCTCACGAATGAAATGATATCTGACATCAATATGCTTTGTCCTCCTCATGATGTGCTGAGTTTTTGCTTAGATGTATTGCGCTCTGATTGTCGCAAAATACAACTGAACTAGCCTCCTGCTGAAGTCCAAGCTCCCTCACGAGATTTCTCACCAAATGGCCTCTTTTACTGCTTCTGCTGCTGCAATAATATTCTGCCTCTGTAGTAGACAAAGCAACTGTCGACTGTCTGATTTTTTCAATAGGAGGGTGTAGCAGATTTATAGGCTTCATTAGCATAATTTAAAGCAACCAATCCAACATATTTCAGCCAATCAGCAACAACCTTTCTTCTTCCTCCACCAATCAGCAACACCTTTTTGTCTCTTAGCCCCTCCATTTTCAAACAAAAGGAGGCTCTCTGTCAGTCTCCTTTCTCTCTTGTTGTCAATAACATCCAGCCACTGATTCAATCCCAGCTTGATGTTGTTGACAAAAGAATAAAGCTCAGCCTCGCATTTTGACCTCAGTGATGTTTGGCTAAATTCAATCATTATCAACAATCTCCACCTTGGATTGAATTTTCAAACATCAAGAAGTTGAATATTCATCATGAACACAACTTAACGTGAGAGTACACTTCATAATAGAATAAGTGAAACTCGACCGCTCTTGCAAACAATGCCCCAAACGGGGCTAGCTAACAACTGCGAATGCCTCCCAAATTCAAGCAGTGCTTGAACTTGAAGGCCGGGATCGGTTTGGTAACAATGTCAGGCTGGGTTGTCTGCAGTACCAATCTTCTTCATTGTGATATTTCTTTCAGCAGTTGCCCACGAATGAAATGATATCTGACATCAATATGCTTTGTCCTCTCATGATGTGCTGGAGTTTTTGCTTAGATGTATTGCGCTCTGATTGTCGCAAAATACAACTGAGCTAGCCTCCTGCTGAAGTCCAAGCTCCCTCACAGATTTCTCACCAAATGGCCTCTTTTACTGCTTCTGCTGCTGCCAATTATTCTGCCGTCTGTAGTAGACAAAAGCAACTGTCACTGTCAGTAGTTTTAAATACCGTTTGTCATGTCGGACATGGTGGCCGATATGACGGTTTTATACCCTAGCCGCCACGATATCCTTCATTTCAATGCGTATTGCGTTTCTGAGGTCATGTCGGGGACATGTCGGAAAATATCGGGTATGTCGGGCGCCATTGCGGCCAAGAAATATCGGCCAAATTTCAGAAAAAGCGGTTTTAAGCTTATTGGGTCAAGTTTGAAAAACCCGACTCGGAAATCAGGTGTCTACAATTGGTTAGTGATCTTAACATCAATAAGTTATGTACTTTTTCATATGTTTAGACAATATAATTATCATGTAAGTGAAGATTCTATTTATGATATTATATCAACCTATCCGATATGGCAATCCGATATTTTTTTTCATGTCCCCGATATATCCCCGATTTCCGCTATCCGACATGAATTTTGGCCAACCGACATGAACCCGACATCCGACATTTAAAACATTGTCGACTGTAGAGTCGATCTCCAACTAATAGCTGAGCCAGAAAGAGTAAAAAGATAACCAGTCAAAGATCTCCTTTTATCGAGATCACCTGCATAGTCAGAATCCACAAAACCTACAACAGATGTTCGCAAAGTATTGCTATAAAAAACTAAACCCAAATCTGAGGTACCCCTGAGATACCGAAGGATCCACTTCACTGCCTCCCAGTGTGCCTTCCCTGGTTGAGCCATGTATCTGCTCACTACACTGACTGCCTGGGCAATGTCTGGACGAGTGCAAATCATAGCATACATAATGCTACCCACTGCATTAGAGTATGGAACTCGGGACATCTCCTTCTTCTCGTTCTCACTTGTAGGTGAATCTGAAGCCGAGAGCCTAAAGTGAGGAGCCAATGGAATTGTAACGGGTTTGGCCTTCTTCATCCCAAAACGTTCAAGTACCTTTTTAATATAGCTCTTCTGTGAGAGATATAATATTTCAGCTTTCCTGTCCCTCCTGATCTCCATACCTAAGATCTTCTTTGCTGCACCAAGATCTTTCATCTTAAACTCATCACTGAGTTGTTTCTTCAAAATAAGAATCTGTGACATGTTCTTAGCAGCAATAAGCATGTCATCGACATATAATAGAAGATAAATAAAAGAATCATCTCCTAGATGCATGTAGTACACACAACTATCATAAGTACTTCTTGAGTACCCATGACTAAGCATAAAATTATCAAACCTCTTGTACCACTGTCTGGGAGATTGCTTCAGGCCGTACAAAGATTTCTTCAATCTGCAAACTTGATCTTCTTTACCTTCTACGAAGTATCCCTCTGGCTGAGACATATAGATAGTCTCCTCAAGTTCGCCATGCAAAAATGCAGTCTTCACATCAAGCTGCTCAAGCTCCAGATCAAATAGAGCAACCATGGCAAGCAATACACGGATGGAGGTATGCTTCACAACCGGAGAGAACACTTCATCATAGTCAATTTCCTCCTTTTGTCTATAACCCTTAGCCACCAACCGTGCTTTGAATCTAGCATCTTCAACCCCTGGGATCCCTTCTTTTTTCTTAAAAATCCACTTGCATCCAATTGCCCTTTTACCCTTAGGTAATTGCACCAAATCCCAAGTCTGATTCTTATAGAGTGACTCGAGTTCTTCTATCATAGCTGTGGCCCAACATCCAGATTCTCCGTATGAGACAGCTTCAGTAAAGTTTGATGGCTCTTAAATACTCATCTCTTCAGCTGTCGTGAGAGCATACGTCACTAATTCAGCATGTGCATATCTTTAAGAAGGTTTGATCTGTCTCCTCTCTCTGCCAGTGGCTATGGAATAAGGTTCTTCAGTCTCAGCATTATCAGCATCTGAGCCTGAATCATGTTGCTCTTCTACAGCTGTAGGAGCAAATTTTATAGACGACTTTTGAGACGTCTCTCCCTCGAGCTCCACCTGAAGCTCCACCTTATCCATGGTCTTCTCTACATTTCCTGTAGACTCAACAGAAACCTTCTCACGATCAAGCATATATCTTTCATTAAAAGTAACATCTCTACTAATAATGAATTTAGGAGAATAAGGTTCAAGACTCCACAAACGATAGCCTTTAACGCCATCAGCATAACCAATAAATATGTATTTCTTAGCTCTAGGCTCAAGCTTACCCTCTCTAACATGATAATAAGCAGGACATCCAAATATCTTTAAATTTGAATAGTCATTTGGTTTACCTGACCATACCTTATTTGGAGTCTTGTGTTCAATGGCTGTAGAAGGAGACCGATTTACCAAGTAACAAGCTGTGTTAACAGCTTCAGCCCAGAAGCCTTTATCCAAGCCAGAGTTTGAGAGCATACACCTAGCTCTCTCCATCAACGTTCTATTCATGCGTTCTGCCACCCCGTTTTGCTGAGGAGTGTACCTGACCGTGCGATGTCGTACGATCCCAGAATTTGAGCAGAACTGATTGAACTCACCACTGTAGAACTCTAGGCCATTATCTGTTCGGAGACGTTTAATCTTCTTTCCAGTTTGATTCTCAACAAGCACTTTCCACTTCTTGAAAGTTTCGAACACCTCGCTTTTATGCCCGAGAAAGTAAACCCAAACTTTCTTGGAAAAATCATCAATAAACGTCAGAAAATAAAGAGCACCACCTTTGGATGGAACCTGGCAGGTCCCCACAAATCTGAATGGATGTAGTCGAGAGTGCCCTTCGTTGTATGTGAGCCAGTCGAGAAGCTGACCCGAGTTTGCTTCCCAAACACACAATGCTCACAGAAATCAAGTGATGATGTATGATCACCACAGAGTAAGCCACGTTTACTCAAAATAGCCATTCCCTTCTCACTCATGTGGCCTAAGCGCATGTGCCACAACTGAGTAGTGTCCCTATCAGCATCAGAAGACACACCTGCAGAGCCTGTCACCGTATTGCCTTGGAGAACATAAAGACTGTTCACCTTACTACCTTTCATCACAACCAATGAACCCTTAGTAACTCTAAGAGCTCCACCTTCGCCAGTGTAAAAACACCCAATAGAATCCAAAGAACTCAGAGAAATCAAATTTTTCTTTAAGTCCGGGATGTGTCTCACATCTGATAAAGTTCTCACTATCCCATCATGACACCGAATGCGAACTGTACCAATGACAACTGTCTTGCAAACTACATTGTTGCCCATCAAAACTGATTCACCACTTATAGATCTGTAAGTAGTGAACCAATCTTTATTTGGACACATATGAAAAGACGCACCTGTATCCAAGATCCATTCTCTATCGGAACGGCCATCCAAGGGACATACTGCAAGAACCGTCTCAGCAATAACGACAGTATCAGTCTTTGCCGTATTAGCTGAATCTGAGGTTTCACCACGCTGGTTGTCTTTCTTCTTTAGAGCATAGCATTCTGACTTGTAATGTCCTTTCTTGTGACAGCAGAAACACTCCACATTTTTCTTGTTTGGGGCTGACCTGGACTTTGAACGATTTCTGGATTGCCATTTATCGTCCTCTCTGGTCTTCGATCTACCTCTGGCTAGCAGACCATCAACCAGCCTATCGGTACCTCTCCCATTCAACTTTGTTCTCAACTCAGCAGAGTTCAAAGAGGCCTTCACATCCTCAAGACTTATGGATTCTCTTCCATACAACATAGAGTTAACAAAGTTTTCATAAGAGTTAGGCAAGGAACATAACACAATGAGAGCCTGGTCTTCATCATCAAGTTTAAGATCCAGGTTTTTCATATCCATGACAATTTTATTAAATTCATCAAGGTGTTCTTGAATGGGTGTACCTTCTTTCATCTTCAATGTGTATAGCCGCTGCTTCAGGTATAATCTCGTAGTAAGAGATTTCTTCAAATAGAGACTTTCGAGCTTTGACCACAACCCCGCTGCCGTTTCCTCATCGGCAACTTCACGAAGCACATTGTCAGATAGTGACAATTGCAAGGCGTTGTGAGCCTTTTCGTCCATCTCTTCGATCTCGGCACTAGTCATATCTTCTGGGTATTTCCCATCGATAGCTTTAACCGTGCCTTCACGTCGCAACAAAGCCTTCATCTTTATCCTCCATAGGCCGAAATTGTTCTGGCCATCAAAGATCGATACCGAGAACTTCACAGAAGCCATTGTGTAGGATTGTAAGCTGTCCTAGAACCAGAAGCTCTGATACCAGTTTGTTGGGATAATTAAAAAACACAAAGCCAGAAAGAGAACAATCTCAAACACAGAATGTTTACGTGGTTCGATCAAATTGATCTACGTCCACAGCAAGAGGGGGCTTTCACTATATTCAATCTCTCAAATACAATGCACATACAAAGTTTTAGCAGACTCTCTTTTGTTTTTGCTCTCACTCAAATGGCTCTGTCAAGGATTGCTTCGGAGGATCAATGATTTTCAGATAGGAGAGGTGTAGCAGATTTATAGGCTTCATTAGCATAATTTAAGCCACCAATCATGCCACCAATCAACATATTTCCACCAATCAGCAACACCTTTCTTCTTCCTCCACCAATCAGCAACACCTTTTTGTCTCTTAGCCCCTCCATTTTCAACAAAAGGAGGCTCTCTGTCAGCTCCTTTCTCTCTTGTTGTCAATAACTCCGGCCACTGATTCAATCCCAGCTTGATGTTGTTGACAAAAGAATAAAGCTCGGCCTCCATTTTTGACCTCCAGTGATGTTTGGCTAAATTCAATCCATTATCAACAATTACCAATGCAATGTAGAAAATATTAGCTGAGTTAGATGTAAAGCAAGTAACTGGTTCCTAACTTGCTTGACATCTATTCAGGACATCATGGACAAATGGAAGAAGTCTACATAAATGGAGATTAATATAATATATAAACTTGGTAATGTTATGATGTTAATCCAATTAGTAATATATGTCGAGATGTTGGCTATGTGAACGTTAAGCATGTAAGCAAGCACGACATACAATCCCTAAATCAAACCACAAAATAGTGTCAAATCAAACAGGGAACTCTAATTGTTACCTTCCAGGTAAAAACTTTGACAACTCAGCCCACTTGTTTCCATAAATTTGATGAGCGTGAATAAGTGCTATCTCCTCTTCTTGAGTCCATGCCTCCTTGTTTATGGCAGGGTTAAGATGATTATGCCACCTAAAATACACGTGTCACCACATTAAAAGAAAAGATGCATCATTGGAGCAACAAGGAGCAAGAATCTAAATGGCAGGCAAATACAAACAAGAACCTGAAAGACTTTTAGAAATTTACAAAATAACTTAAAAGGTACAATAACTACTATAGAAAATGAGAATGATGAAGTTCAAATAACCAAAAAGTTGCATGTAAAACTTAAAGCAAATATAGTCTTGAATAGCCCCAGCAGGAAGTCCCATCTATATTACAGTTCTCGTTGTCATTTCGGTTCCCATTAATCACTTGACTCTTAGGTAATTAATGTAATAGATCGTGATAAAAATGCAGGTAGGAACTGAACCCCGACAAGCCAATTCGACAAATAAATTTAAGATAAACGCAAGCATAAAGCTCTTATAATATTGAAAAGCAAAGTGTTCCACTAAGTGCACAAAAAGGTCTTAGTGATTTACCTTTCTCGGCATTGCTTTCCGATGCGTCCTGGCAATGATTGTGCAATCTGTGACCACTTTTTTGGCCCATGTTCGTTTACCATTGCAACTATAATATCATCTTCCTGTTTAAGTAATAAAGCATACGAGTATTATAAATCATGGTGTATATAGAGAGAGGATTAATGAGATGACTTATGTTATGCAAATGAAATCTGAAAGAATACCTCTTTAGTCCAAGGTCCCTTGACGAGCTCAGGGTTTAACACCTTCTGCCATCTATGTAAGCACTGAACATCACTTCGATCTTGGAAGCATTCAGCTGGACAGAAGGAAGATACAGCATCGTAAAACAATCAAAACATATAGAATGAAAAAGAAATAACTTTTAATACAAACAAATTTGAAACGTAGCACTTGATTATTCAACATAAAAAGCAGTCAAAGGCTAGGCTTTGTCAATCAAGAGGAATAATCACAAAAAACGAACAATCTGGTATTATAAAAATTACTAGTGATATACAAGGACAATTTCATAATTATATAAACAAATATTAGAAAGGAAATTTGACTACCTTGTGTCTTTGCTTCTCTTATAAAAGAAGAAAACTATGACATTAACTTTTTGCTTGAACACAATATCACTACGACTAAAATACTCATGCGATGAAGCATATATTTCTCCAGCAGAATATTGAACTGTATACTAGTTGCATATCAGTGTTTTATATACAGATGTTATACAGAAACTATAGTGTAGATCAAAACAGAAAGATCTTAAAGAAACAGAAGATATCCTGCACTAGGTGCGCAGTCTTCTAATTATAATTTAAAGAAGTTTAAGCAAGAGAAAGGCTTAATAACAAACTCAACTAGACTCATGTGATGATGTAAATATAAGCGTTTACTTTGGTTGCTTCTTCTTATAGAAGTTAGATGTGATAAAGAAAATAGTGAGACATATTTATTGTACCTATCTTTTTCCAATTCTTCCCTTTAAAACGTTGAACAGCTTTGCACAATATGGCATCCTGCATATAGTTATAGCAAACTTATAAAAATTTGTTGGGAAAAGAAATATACGAATAAGAAATATGCATCTGAACCAACAAATGAAACTAAGATCAGTTCCTAATATAAGGACTAATATATGTCACCTCTTCTGCAGTCCATTGTCCTTTCGTGGAGCGGCGTGTGGGTCCAGTAACCCTCCTAGAAAAAAACAAACAAATCGTCATATTGATGTCTCCTAATAACTCATTTAGACATACTCAACATACTTCATTTGGTCAAAAGAAAGTCATAGTGGCAAAGGCAATTCAGTAGTAGATTTGAGTGCCAAATTCAAATATTTGCAAAACTTCAGAACATGGTAGCATTCATAGGAGGTTAGAGGCTGTGCCTATTTTGAGGATAAAAAGAGAACTGACCGGTTTAAAATAGTGTAAAGACTATGGTTAACGAGGTGAAGAAGACTAGCGGTAGACCTAAAAGAAATTGATTGGAAACAATAAAAAGGATATGGAATAGTTAGCTTAACGAAGTAGAGAATCCTTGATAGAACAGAATGGAAGAATATGATTCATATAGCTAAGACCAAAATTTCAGGAGAGAGAGGCTTTTTCGTTGTTGTTGTTGTTGCAAAACTTTAGACCAGCTTTTATAGTAAAGTGCGAAAAAGTAGAACTTCGCCTACAAAATGCAGATATCTATAGATGAAAAAAGAAGTTACCCATGGAATGGCCGTTGCCTCTGAAACCCCTCGCATCTCCCATCGGTGGCAGCTGCATCAGAGGTCGAAGTTTCGCTTCTCTCGGGAAGCTTCCCATTGTCAATTGTCATTTCTTGCCGATTGAGGAGTGAGGATCTCAGTACCTAACTCCACTCTAATGCAGCAATCTACGAAATAGTGCTTCCAAAGCATCATACAGAACCCTTGAAAGCTCTGAGAAATTGCTCCACAGAAGACAAAACCAAAGACTGCCCAAAAAAAATTAAGAACAAAGAATTAGAAATACTAGTGTTGTAAAAGAAATCTTCATAAAATCTCTTTTCAAGAAAAACAAATCGAAGTATGAAATTTTCAATTCGCATCATCAAGTGGTCAATGTAAGAAAATCAGCCTAAATTGAAAGTTTCAATTTAGTAACTTAAACCCTCAAATCACCAATAAAAAAAACCCTGATTAGCCTCACTAAAAAGGAACCGATTCACAAAAAAAAAAACACCCTAAGCTCCAAATTTCAACCAAATTGAGGTAAAAGAAACGAAATCTACGTCAAATCAGCAATCAATCAGAAATGAAATTCGACGAAAATAGTTCACTAAATTGCATAAACCAAAATTTAAAACAAAAAAAAAGAAGGGGAATACAACTTACAAGAAGGGGATGAGACGGAGATGTCGCTGGGAACCGAACGGGCATCGGCGATTGAAGTTAGATTACAAAAAGGGGATCAGATCTTTTTCCTCTGTTATCTTTTTTCGATTTACTGTTTTGGGATTTTGAAATTAAAGGGAGGGGGCGGACTTCAGCAGTTTAAATTAGGGAACGATGAAGATCGGGCGGTGGATGGACAGTATCTGAACATGTATCACGATCTAGACCGTCCGTTGCGATTGAGTCCGCTGACCGCTTCAGTGTTTTGAATTCTAACGGCCCACCGGCTATGACCGGTTGCGTGATCTTTAGGTTGACCGGCTACGGGTTTTATTTTGTCTTGACCAACGTGGAATTTGTGTGTTTTCTGTGTACGAGTGAAATTATAATTTTTGTTGAGGCAATAATTGTTCTTGAGAATTTAATCGTAAGTTTAATCTTGTCCGGCTCTTACTTCTCCGTGGACGTTGGTATTAACTATGAGCATTTTGTTAGCCGTGTAATAAAATAAGGAATTAGAGAAGAGGGGAGAGAGGGTGAAGCCTCGTATTATTAACATGGTCAAGGAATTTTAATAGGATTGAATGGACGACCTGAAAGTTAAAAAGTCTTCTTCATTAAGCACTAGAAATCTGACACTTCTGAATGCATGTAATATGAAAACATATTATTTTCATTCTATTTAGAATGTATATTTAATAGGAAATAGTGAGGGTTATTTATTTATTTATTTATTTTCGAGAGCTTTTATCTTCATTTTGGACTTGAGATCCTCCAAATTATCTTATCCTCGTTATTTTCTTCGTACTTTAGTGTAAATAAATTGTAATATAGATATGTGCTTAGAACCGTGTTTTATATACACCCCCCACCACCCCGCCAAAAAAAAAAACTCACGATGTTCAATTATGTAGGCTCCATTTTTATTTCATGGCATTTGAGTGACATAGAATGCTCTAGAAAGAAAGGGTATAGAAAAGAAAAACACATCATTTTTTTATTAAATTGCATAGAATGTTCTAGAAAGAAAGAAAAATGGAAAAGAGAGAGAAAAAAAAGTATCCCTTGTAAAATTACAAATTTACCCTTTTTTAAACAATTGAAAAGAACGATTCATTCACCGTTCATCTATTTCATTCCTACTCTAGTTGGTTCTATCTACGTTAGTATAGATATGAAAGATAGATAATTTAAAAAAAAAACTAAAGGCCGAAATAGCTAACACTAATCACATTTCAGTAGTGACAACTATTAGCACATAGTGATAGATCGGTGTCTATAGCATTGGAATTTGACTCAAGGATAAAGTACACTACTAGAAAATAGAGTTTTGCCTACGGTATTATAGCGACAGAAATTTCCGTCGTTATATCATGACATATAGCGACGGAAATTTCTGTCGCTATAGTTCCATAGGCAAAAAAAATTTTGCCGGCAGAAATTGTGATTTTAGCGATGGAAATTTTTCGCCACTAAAACTTTACCGACAAATTTTTAGCGACGAAAAATTTCTATCGCTAAATACATTTTTAGTGATGGATTTTCCATCGCTAAAAAAGGGATCAGAGAAATTTTTGGGCGGCCGGGTGCCCCAATTTTTTGTGGCAGCGCCGCCGCCCGATCCGACAACTTTCCTGCACCCCCATGTCTCAATTCCCCCCCCCCTCTCCTCATTCCCCCCCTCTCCCCTTTGATCTCGTTCTCACCCCTGCCCCCACCTTTCCGCGGCGCCGTTCCGACGAGCCGCCGACGCCACCGTTCGGAGGAGTCTACGCCGCCGCCGCCCCTCTCTCTCTACATTTCCCCCTCTCTCTCAAGGTACCCGCGCCCCTCAATCTCCTCCCCCCCGCGCGTGCAATCTCTCCTTCTCTCTCACTCTCTCTCGTCGGCCGACGTCAACCGGTCACCGACCAACGGCCGCCGACGCACCGGTCAGCCAGACGAGAGAGAGAGGGAGAGAGAAGGAGAGATTGAGAGGGGGGGGAGAAAGAGAGATTTCTTAATTTTTGTAATTATAATTTAATTTTTACAATTAGAGTTTAATTTTAGCAAAACAAAAAAATTGTGCAAAAAACCCAAACCCTAATAAAAAATGTTTATCTTGATGAAATTATAATATAAAAAAAATTAAATTTAATACAGGTTATGGTTAGGGTTAGGGTTAGGCGAGGGTTAGGGTTAGGGTTTGGTGAGGGTTAGGGTTAGAGTTAGGATTAGGGTTTGGGTTAGGATTAGGGTTACATGAGGGTTAGAGTTAGGATTAGGGTTAGGTGAGGGTGGGGGTGATGGTGAGGGTGAGGTTGAGGGTTAGGGTTAGGGTTTGTGTTTGGGTTAGGATTAGGGTTAGGCGAGGGTTAGGGTTAGGATTAGGGTTAGGGTTAGGGTTAGGTGAGGGTGAGGGGTGGGGGTGAGGGTGAGGGTGAGTTTGAGGGTTAAGGTTATGGTTAGGGTTAGTGGAGGGTGAAGGTGAGGGTGAGAGTTAGGGTTAGGTGAGGGTGGGAGTGATGGTGAGGTTGAGGTTGAGGGTTAGGGTTAGGGTTAGGGTTAGGTGAGGGTGAGGGTTAGGGTTAGGTGAGGGTGAAGGTGGGAGTGATGGTGAGGTTGAGGTTGAGGGTTAGGGTTAGGGTTAGGTTAGGGTAAGGGTTTAGGGTTAGGGTTAGGTGAGGGTTTGGGATAGGATTTGTTAGACCCTATATGGGGGTGATTATGGTCTATTGCTAATCTAATCCGATTATATGCCAATTAAAACTTATTAACAAATATATTCTTGCAAGATAGATTTACAACTAATTATGAGCAAGAATATACAATATGAACAAATGAATATATCCTAGCAATGAGATATACTATGAGATATATGCAAGGATATACAAACTAACATAAGGGTGAAATAAACATGAACAATATAAGAGAGATGGTGTAAATAAACAAAGCAAACACACAATATGATCACGGAGTTCGGACCTTCCGTCCTACGTCTCCGCTCCCCACTCCCGGGGAGAAATCCACTATCACAACCGGGTTTTCTACGCTCACCCGAATAACATTTACACCACATAATATCTGTTTTCAACGCTCACTGATCAAAGTTCACACCACACAACATCGGTTTTCAATGCTCACCGATCAACGTTCACAATCTCACAATACAACAAATAATTGTTCTCTAATATGGATGAGAACACAATGTAAGCTCACACTCAATGTTACAAATTCACAACCCAAATTATACTATGAATGTAAATACGATAAGCTCAATGGTTGTGTGTGTAAACAATCGTAAAAATCTAACTCAAGAAGAACTAGCAATAAAATTGATATGAAATACAATAGTAAAAATGCTAGGAAATTGAGTTAAGGAAACTTCTCTATAAACACAAAGAGAGGATGATGAGATATTAAAATGAACTCCTCAACAATTGATGTAAGCTCCTCTTTGTAAAAGAAAACCCCAAACTTAAAACAAACTAAACAAACTTAAACCCTTATTAAACCTTATTTAAAAACTTCTTGGGTTACCTTGAAAGATGAGAGCAATGGGGTATATATAGCCTCCCAAAATTTCAGCCAAAAACCCCAAAAGAAATGACCAAAAAGCCCACAGAGAAACAGCTAAGGAACTAGACGTTGGAACCCAACGGTCAGTTTGGCAGTCGACCATGGAAAACTCACGGTCGACCGCGAGCAGCAAAAAGGCCAGGCTTTGGCTCTAGACAACAGACGGTCGACCATGGCGGTCGACCGCGAAACTCTCTGGACTGCATCCGGTTGACCGTCAGGGTCGACCGTGAGCCATCAAAAAATAATCTGAGTCTCTGGACTCAAGGGCGGTCGACTGTAGTGGTCGACCGCAAACTGATACTAGAAATGACAGGTTTGAAAGTTATTTTTTGATTTTAAAACCCTGTTTAAAAATATCAAACAAATTCCAAAAAATATAAAACTTTGGAAAATGATTGTAGACATGATAATGAACATGCTACAAAAACTGGTTTTTAAAAAGGACCTCCCAAATGAATAATATCATCATTTTACAAAATAGTCCAAAACATAAAAATGTGAACATATGAGTTTTGACATTTTAGCTTAACCATGTTTTGAAACAATACAAAATAATTTTATAGACTTGAAGAAAGATGTAAACAATTGTTATGAAGTCTATAAATAATAAATATAGTATTTTACCAAAATACACATATAATGCACTAAAACATGATTTCATTAAACTAAATAAAATTGATATTGATGAAATCATATATATGCATGTAAGTATGAAAAAAATATGTTTTCTAATTATATTTAATTGTTTCATAGTAAAACTTGAAAACTATCAAACCAAAACATATATGTATATATATAACTATATATATACATGGAAACCAATAAATGTGTGTGTGTGTATTTCAATAAGCTTGACTTGGTACACTTTGCGGATGAAGCTTGAACTTGGATCTTCAACTTGAATTGCAAGGCTTCACTCCACTATTCCGCCAACCTCCATTGGATATGATCGTGAAAGCTTGATTCCATCCATCCTTTGACTCATTGTTTGCCTAGAATAAATGCGAAAACACAAACACTAGACAAGCAACATTAGATGTAAATTGTTTATTAAACATCATCAAAACAAGAAGACTAACAAGATTAGGGTTAGGCGAGGGTTAGAGTTAGGATTAGGGTTAGGTAAGAGTTAGGGTTACGGTTAGGTGAGTGTGAGGGTGAGTTTGAGGGTTAGGATTACGGGAGGGTGAAGGTGAGGGTGAGGGTTAGGTGAGGGTGAGGGTTAGGTAAGGGTGGGGGTGATGGTGAGGTTGAGGGTTAAGGTTAGGGTTAGGGTTAGGTCAGGGTGAGGGTTGGGGTGAGGGTGAGGATGAGGTTGAGGGTTAGGGTTAGGGTTAGGTGAGGGTAAGGGTGGGGGTGAGAGTGAGGATGAGGTTGAGGGTTAGGGTTATGGTTAGGTGAGGTTGAGGGTGAGGTTAAGGGTTAGAGTTAGGGTTAGGGTTAGGGTTAGGTGAGGGTGAGGGTGAGGGTAGGGGTGAGGTTGAGGGTTAGGGTTAGGGTTAGGGTTAGGTGAGGGTTTGGGTTAGGATTAGGGTTAAGTAAGGGTTAGGGTTAGGGTTAGGATTAGGTGAGGGTGAGGGTGAGGGTTAAGGTTAGGGTTAGGGTTAGGGGAGGGTGAAGGTAAGGGTGAGGGTTAGGGTTAGGGTTAGGTGAGGGTTTGGGTTAGGATTATGGTTAGGCGAGGGTTAGGGTTAGGATTAGGGTTAGGTGAGGGTTAGGGTTAGGGATAGGTGAGGGTGAGGGTGGGGGTTAGGGTTAGGGTTAGGGGAGGGTGAAGGTGAGGGTGAGGGTTAGGGTTAGGTGAGGGTGAGGGTGGGGGTGATGTTGAGGTTAAGGTTGAGGGTTAGGGTTAGTGCTAGGTGAGGGTGAGGGTGGGGGTGAGGGTGAGGATGAGGGGTTAGCGTAACTATTATATCGCTAATTACATAGAAACTGCACACACTATACACTCATATTTTCGAGCCGTAGAATTTCCCGTTCAATAAATACTATATATAATCGGAATATTAGGCTGGGGATTGCTAGCGACGGATTTAATCTGCTTGGATTAATGAGCTCTGCTTGGTCTACCTGGCCAGTGTTGCTGACACCGTACAACCTGCCGCCGTCGATGTGCATGAAGCAACCGTACATGATCCTGTCAGTTTTGATCCTTGGAAGATATTCTCCTGGAAATAACATCGATGTTTTCCTCCAACCATTAATTGATGGCCTGAAGCTTCTCTGGGAAGAAGGTGTCAACACTTATGATGCTTATGGTAAGGAGTCTTTCTGTATGCGGGCAATGGTCATGTGGACAATTAATGACTTCCCGGCATACGCTAATCTGTCTGGATGGTCGACGAAGGGTCAGATTGCTTGTCCGGTTTGCATGTTAGACTATGAGGGAAAGTTCCTGAAGTACAATCGTAAGTTTTGTTTTTAGCAACATAGAAGATGGTTGCCTACAAGGCACAAGTTTAGAAAGTTAGTAGGAAAGTTCGATGGCAATCCAAAAAGTAGACCGGCACCACCAAGGCTGACCGGAGAAGAAATATTTGAGCTTCTACATCCTTTACCTAGAAAAATATTTGGAAAAAAAAGATTCAATAAAGAAAACCCATTTGGGGTTAGGAGAAAAATATTGAAGCAAAAAATGGAAGGGAAAGGAAAAGGGTAAGCTATTTCTTAAGGGCAAATCGAAAGGAAATAAGCCTTGCAATGTCCAATCGCATGGGTGTGTCTCAAAGGGCACTGAACTTGCACATGGATGGTCAAAATTTAGCATATTTTATCAGCTGCCATATTGAAGAAGTTTAAAAATACATCATAACTTGGATGTCATGCACATCGAGAAGAATATATGCGAGAATCTCTTGAACACTTTGTTGTAGGACGGGAAAAAAATCGAAATATGACTTAAGGGCACGTCGAGACCTAGCAAAATTGAACATTTGTCCGGAACTGCAAGCTATAGATAAGGGCGATAGAAAGTTTAAACTCCCAGCCTCCCGTGTCACACTGTCGAAGGATGAGGTCCACAATATGTGTTTATTTCTAAAGTCCGTGAAGACACCGGATGGTTATGCTTCAAACATTTCAGCAAATATGCATATTGAGGACAGAAAGATTTTGGGACTCAAGACACATGATCATCATATTCTATTACATCAACTTCTCCCGGTTGCGTTGCGACATGCTGACAAGGAACTCGCGATGGTGGTAATAGAATTCTGCGGTTTCTTCAAGCAACTATGCTCTAAGGTGATTGATGTTAGGGAGTTTGAAGAATTAGAGGGACGTGTTGCTAATACACTGTGTAAAATGGAAATACTATTTCCACCCTCATTCTTCACGGTCATGGTGCATCTCACAATACATTTAGCATACGAAGCCCGCATTGCAGGACCAGTTCAATATCGCTGGATGTACCCCGTGGAGAGGTATTTATTATTATAATATTCATTTAATATTTGTCAAATTACGTTTCTCAGTTCAATTTTGTCACAAATCATGAAACTATATGCTTGTAGGTATTTGGGTTTCATGAAACAACTGATGCATAATCGTGCACATCCTGAAGGGTCGATCGCAGAGAACTACATAAGTAACGAGAGTTTGAATTTTATCTCTCGTTACTTACGGGGCGTAGAGACAAGGCTAAACCGTCCCCAACGAATAATTGACGGTACATTCTACAATGATCATGGGGAGGACACTAGATTCCCCAGAATGGAGCTAGATCAAGCCCACACATATATCCTGAGCAATGATACTACATTTAACATATACGCGGCGTAAGTATTTAACTGTTTGAATCAGATTATATCACCTCACAATAATTATCTCTATTTAACCGTTATAAATGCTTCTTGTCTAGGCTTCACATCCGAGAATATTAGGCTGGGGCTTGCTAGCGACGGATTTAATCCGTTTGGATTAATGAGCTCTGCTTGGTCTACCTGGCCAGTGTTGCTGACACCGTACAACCTGCCGCCGTCGATGTGCATGAAGCAACCGTACATGATCCTGTCAGTTTTGATCCTTGGAAGATATTCTCCTGGAAATAACATCGATGTTTTCCTCCAACCATTAATTGATGGCCTGAAGCTTCTCTGGGAAGAAGGTGTCAACACTTATGATGCTTATGGTAAGGAGTCTTTCTGTATGCGGGCAATGGTCATGTGGACAATTAATGACTTCCCGGCATACGCTAATCTGTCTGGATGGTCGACGAAGGGTCAGATTGCTTGTCCGGTTTGCATGTTAGACTATGAGGGAAAGTTCCTGAAGTACAATCGTAAGTTTTGTTTTTAGCAACATAGAAGATGGTTGCCTACAAGGCACAAGTTTAGAAAGTTAGTAGGAAAGTTCGATGGCAATCCAAAAAGTAGACCGGCACCACCAAGGCTGACCGGAGAAGAAATATTTGAGCTTCTACATCCTTTACCTAGAAAAATATTTGGAAAAAAAAGATTCAATAAAGAAAACCCATTTGGGGTTAGGAGAAAAATATTGAAGCAAAAAATGGAAGGGAAAGGAAAAGGGTAAGCTATTTCTTAAGGGCAAATCGAAAGGAAATAAGCCTTGCAATGTCCAATCGCATGGGTGTGTCTCAAAGGGCACTGAACTTGCACATGGATGGTCAAAATTTAGCATATTTTATCAGCTGCCATATTGAAGAAGTTTAAAAATACATCATAACTTGGATGTCATGCACATCGAGAAGAATATATGCGAGAATCTCTTGAACACTTTGTTGTAGGACGGGAAAAAAATCGAAATATGACTTAAGGGCACGTCGAGACCTAGCAAAATTGAACATTTGTCCGGAACTGCAAGCTATAGATAAGGGCGATAGAAAGTTTAAACTCCCAGCCTCCCGTGTCACACTGTCGAAGGATGAGGTCCACAATATGTGTTTAGAAGTCCGTGAAGACACCGGATAGTTATGCTTCAAACATTTTAGCAAATGTGCATATTGAGGACAAAAAGATTTTGGGACTCAAGACACATGACCATCATATTCTATTACATCAACTTCTCTCGGTTGCATTGTGACATGCTGAGAAGGAACTCGCGATGGTGGTAATAGAATTCTGTGATTTCTTCAAGCAACTGTGCTCTAAGGTGATTGATGTCAGGGAGTTTGAAGAATTAGAGGGACGTGTTGCCAATACACTGTATAAAATAGAAATACTATTTCCACCCTCATTCTTTACGGTCATGGTGCATCTCATAATACATTTAGCATACGAAGCTCGCATCGCAAAACCAGTTCAATATCGCTGGATGTACCCCGTGGAGAGGTATTTATTATTATAATATTCATTTAATATTTGTCAAATTACGTTTCTCAGTTCTATTTTGTCACAAATCATGAAACTATATGCTTGTAGGTACTTGGGTTTCATGAAACAACTGATGCATAATCGTGCACGTCCTGAAGGGTCGATCGCAGAGAACTACATAAGTAACTAGAGTTTGAATTTTATCTCTCGCTACTTGCGGGGCGTGGAGACAAGGCTAAACCGTCCCCAACGAATAATTGACGATACATTCTACAATGATCATGGGGAGGACACTAGATTCCCCAGAATGGAGCTAGATCAAGCCCACACATATATTCTACAATGATCATGGGGAGGACACTAGATTCCCCAGAATGGAGCTAGATCAAGCCCACACATATATTCTGAGCAATGATACTACATTTAACATATACGCGACGTAAGTATTTAACTGTTTGAATCAGATTATATCACCTCACAATATTTATCTCTATTTAACCGTTATAAATACTTCTTGTCTAGGCTTCACATCCGATATGTCTAGACTACTCTTAAATGCAGAACAAAAAATAAGAGAGTTATGGACACACACTCTAGACAATTCCCTGTATGGTTGAATGGTGAAGTAAGATATTTTTACATTTCTGATTCGCATATCAAATATATGTGTCTGCCACAAGATATGTAAACTATTTGCTTCTTTTCTTAAAGGTTGACAAACGGATTACGAATGGGGTTAACCTGTCGGAGAAATTTTATTTATATGCCAGATGTCCTTCTAATGTGGTTAAGCATTATAGAGGCTACTGTGTCAACGACTTTAGGTTTAACACTGTCGGTCTTGAAGAGAGACGATAAACGCAAAACAGCAGTGTGTTCTGCTCCTTCCCGCAACTGTCATACACTAGTTCAAAAGATCTAAATCCGATACAAGGGGAAATCTATTGCTATGGTCAGGTAAAAGACATCATGAAGATTTTCTATGGAATTAATAAGGAAGTCAGTCATGTGATGTTTAAGATTCGTTAGTGTGAACAGAAAAAGGTGAAGGATGACTACGGTTACACACTCGTTAATCTTAATAAGGAAATATATCAGTCTGAAAAATACATGTTAGCTGCTCATGCCAAACAATGCTTTTATGTCAAAGATATAATGAAAAATGACGAATGAGTTATCCTTAAGAATTCGTCTAGAGCCTACATTCATGAAGCTGTGTCTGACGAAGATCACGATAAGGAGGTTATCTTGGCCGACAAAATAGTGGGGAGTTTTCATTAACTCATAATAATAATCTGACCGATGAAATTGCACTAGCGCGCCCTGATGTACCTGCGATTATATATGAGCCAAGGCATAAAGGTAAAAAACCTATCCGCAGCGGAGTCGATAAAACTATAAGAACAGTCTTTTCGTCGGCACGCACACGGTCGCAGGCTATCCGCACATGATCGCAGAGTAGAGCCTCAACATCATAATAATATAATACTAGGTTATGAATTAAAAAGAACATTCATTGTATTATATTATTGCCTTTATATTATCTGTTTGACTGGTTATCATGTATCATAGTATGTCATGTATTATATTATTGCCTTTATATTATCTGTTTGACTGGACATCATGTACACACGATTCTGTTGTCATGTGCTATTTTATTAATTATTTGCATTATATGCTTTTGTTGGATATTCATTATGTTTTTAAAGTATAGATGGCAAAAGGATTACGTAAAAAAGCGCTTGAGAGACTTTTTGGTAGACATTCTGGAGGCGACGCACATGCCTCTACGTTAGGTATTTTTATTTATTTGTTATATATGTACATTTCTATAAACTATTAACGTGAGCCTAACATTTTTTTAACATTTACTACACAGGACGCGGAGATGCTACACATGACTAGCAGCCACAAGACACATCTTGCGGAGATGCTCCACATGACGTGGAGACACAGGCTAATCCTACACAGCATGCAGAGATACCGCCGTCACCACATGCATATGTATTAGAGGAGAGGAGGTTTGAGCCTTATAGCATATCTGTAGAAGCTGCAACACTACCGCTAGATTCTATTACGGATCAGCGAGTCCACGGTGCGGCCAAGGTGAAGGGGGTTGGGATTCTTATCATGCTTTACGCCTTATCGTGCAGCATAGATACGAACAAGCAAGGCATAGATGCCTCAAACTGAAAGGTATGAATATATTTTTATAATTTATTAGTTATTATTTTAAATTTTAATAGCAAATATAGATTGACTCATTGTTTCGCAGGTACCAGACGACCTCCTAGGCATGGCCGTATTGCTACCAGGGAATAGAACCTCATCCCTGATATTCATCGGAGGGCTGTGATCCGATGGGAAAACGGAGTGCCTGTCGGGGCCTTTGCCAATACTTTCAACAATTTCCTCACCGCTTTAGCCAGGAGACATGATTTCTTTAATATTTTTTTGACGTGGAAGTCATAGCAGATTGATGCGCTGATGGCTTGTTGGAGTTATATATGTGTGAGTCGTTTATTTTAATTTTCATCATTATCAGTTATTAGTTTATTATTATGTTTAATACACTGATTTATATCTATTTTTTCTTTATATGCTAAAGCGATTTTTCTTTCTTGACGATAATATTTGTGCCTGGACCTACTGCTTCATGCAAATCAATTTATCGTTCAAGAGATGGCGGTTTAAGGTGAAGAAAAAAATATTTTGTTCAAATAATAGAAGATTGGGAGCGATTCTGGCATCTTGACGAACGTGTGGATGGAGTAGAATTTTTTGCACTTTGCGATTACTAGGACACAGCTAAAATTCATGTATTATTAAAGTATATATTTTTAATTTATTGTTTGAATTTCTATATTGTTTTAATTTGATATTATTTTGCAGTCTCAACCAGAAATAGCAATGAGTAACCGCAACGCGCACCGCAGTTACGAGCATCACGGAGGTTCCGGGTCCTTCAGCCAGCATTATCATCAATTGGAGCTTGAGGTATATAATATATTAGCTTTAAGTTGAGTATAATTTATGTGTTATGGGTTAATAATATATTTAAATAAAATAGAGAAAGGGAGATCTCAGACATTTTACAGATCGTATTCTGACTTTCTGGAGCCCGAATTACACCGATGAAGAGAAGAAAGCAAAGAATAATGATCTGGCTGTAAGTAGCAGTTGATTTATATATTCAATTTCATAATAATGCATCATTAGTAAGTTGACTTGCCTGGGTTGTTTTGATATATCGTAGGAGAAATTACATGCTAAGGTACGGGAGCAAATGTCTCAGTCTCAAGTCAGTTCTAATACTCCTATCCAGCTAAGTAGAGAGGAGGAGGACTCCATCATCGAGACGGTCATTGGACCGATTAGGAAGAACAGATACCGGTGAAGAGGATCCGAGCAGAGGCCTCACGAGTCTAGTAGCACCTACGAGTCTGCAGCACCACCAGGAACACTAGGAAGCAGTTCATATCAAGACTCGATGAAGCAGCGGTTGAAACGATTGAAGATTGGTAGTCGTAGCAAACAACATATCGGCGGATTACAGAGGAAGAACGGAGGCGCCGGGAGCAGAGAGAATTGGAGTTCACACAATTCATGTCGACTCTGCCTCAGGAGGCTCAGGAGGCATATAGGAGACAGTTTATGTCGGATTAGGTAATATATATACTTTACTTTTTTTTAATTAAATAAATTTAATATATAATTCCTACTTAGTTATAAATTTTCTTCATGACTAAATAATATCATACACACCGATACACACTGATACAAACTGTTACACACAAACCCTAACTCTAACCCTAACACAAAGCCCAAAATATATACTTATAATATTTTTATGTGATGGTGGTGTTGATGGTGCATGCGTGCATAGTAGTGGTGGTATTGGTTGTGGTGTTGGTTGGTTGTGGTGTTGTGTTGTGGTGATTGTTATGTGATTGGTTTGTGGGGGGTTTGGTCGTGGGGGGGGGGGAGGGGTGGAGATGATGGTGGTGATGGAGGGGGAGGGGGAGTGTGGTTGGTTGGTGGGTAGGATTGGTTGATTGTGGTGTTATGTTGTGTTGTGTTGTGTTGTGGTGTGGTGTGGTATGTAGTGTTGTGTTGTGTTGTGTAGTGTTGTGTGTTGTGTTTTGGTGTTGTGTTGTATTGTGTTGTGTTGTTGTGTTGGGGGAATTATATTTATATTTGCACTCTTATTAACGGTTACACACCCTTGTTAATATTTAATTTATATTTACAGGACGGGACTTCTTCACAAGGTGCAGCCGAGGGTAGTCATAATGCAGCTGGTATTGAGGATGATGGTAATGATCAGGAGGATTGATTGTAATTAATTTAACTTTAAAAATAATTTCTTATGTTGTATAAACAATATTTATTATGTACATGTCGAGAAACTTTTATTTGTTTTTATTGAAATAAATGTGTGATATATGCGTGAGATTGAATATTATACTGCTGATTGAACATGGTTTTTAAAATTATTATCGATATTGTACAGAGTTTTTTTTCAAATTTCAAAATATTTTTTTAAAAAATATAATGGTTATTTTTAGCGACGGATTTTCCATCGCTAAATAAATATTTAGCAACGGATTTTTCGTCGCTAAATACCTATTTAACAATGGAAAATGTACACGAGAAAAAAATTAAAATAATAAATACAACTTTTAGCGACGGATATTCCGTCCCTAAAAAAAATTTTAGCGACAGATTTTCATATATTTGGCAACGGAAAACTGACATGGGGAAAAAATTTAAGTAATAAATACAAGTATTAGCGACGGAATTTCCGTCACTAAAAATGGTATTAGCGACGGAAATTCCGTCACTAATATTTTTTTATTTTTTTAAAAAAATGGCGATGAATTTTTCGTCGCTAATACCCTATCGCTGAACATTAGCGATGAAAATTCTGTCGCTAAAGACTCAATTAGAGACCCTGAATGTAAGATCGACCTTTTAGCGACGGAATTTTATTTTTTTCCGTCGCTAAAAGTTTTAGCGATGGAATTTAGACCTTTAGTGACATAATTGTCCGTCGCTAAAATGTAAACATCTAGTAGTGGTAGAAAGCTTAAGTGATATATTGGATGAAGCTGAGGTTTATCATTTCTTGAGTAGACGGTCATCTTCGAGTCATGGTCGACAGAAAAGAAACTTAGTAAGAGAAAAGGTTTTAAGTGATATTAATAATATTCTTAAATAACATAATAGATAAAACAATTATTGAAGAAATTTAGAACGAGAAAATAGTCACTACACTTCATATTAGAAACACCTACATCTAACTAGTGGTTCGAAGCCACAAAAAGAAGAGGCACAAAATTACTAGATTGAAGCCCTGCTTTTCACATTGAAGGGCTCGGAACTGCTTGCTCACCTGTTGATAATCACATTTTATTATAATTTTATACCCTCATTATCTATTTTATATGAATAAATATACCACTAATAATTGTTTTTATCTTTTAATTGCAGGTTAATGAAGAATAAATCTTAACTTCCCATCTCTCAACAAAAACCCATTGATTAAATGAAGAAATGAATCAAGAAGCCAATTGGAAAATCAATTTCCAATCTATCCAAAAGCCCAAGCTAAGATGAAGGATTAAAAGAAATATCAAAGCCCAAAAGCCCAAGCAAAAGCCCAAGATCCAAGCCCAAGAACAATTGAAAGAGGAGTTCTGCGGACAGTAGCTAGAAGCAGGCAGGCATCGATGCCAGCATCGATGGGGGCATCGATGCCCGCATCGATGCCCGTATCGCATCTGGCATCGATACCCCTATCGATGCTGGTATTGATACGCTGGGCAGTTTGTTACGAATCAAAGGCTAAAAATTGATGTTTTTGGATAAGATTTCAATCCAATGGCTCTCATTCACTGATGTTTACTATAAATAGGGGTAGAGAGTGAGGGGTTAGAGGTGTGAAAATTTTTGTAAACTCCTTTTAGAGAGGAGGGCTACTCTTAATTGAGAAGGCCTTCCAAAAATTGTAACTTTAGTTGCAATTAATAATAATAATTTTTTTACCACTTTAAATATTTCTTCTCTTTGATGGATGATGAAGATGGAGATGAAGAATTATTTAGAGGTTTGCATTTTCTTTCCTTTTTCTCTTTTATTTCCGTTTTATTGCTTATTAGTGTAGATTTATTTCTATGCTTGTAGTTTAGATTTTATTTTCTTGTTAAATAGCCAAGAGGCTAGAACCCTCTTGCCTTAGATTTATTTCATGCTTATAGAATAGATTTAATTTCTTGCATTTAATTCTTGCAATTTTATTTTGTAGTTTAGATTTTGCACTTTATTTTGTAGTTAGATTTTAATTTCTTATACTATTCACCTTGAGGCTAGAACCCTCTTGGGTTTAGTTTTTCTTTTTGTTTATTTTTATTTTGTTTGATTCGCCTTTAGGCTAGAACCCTCTAGGGAATCACCCTTTTCTAAGAAGTGGGTTCAATTGTAGATTACCCATATCTATAATTGAATCCACCATCTTTAATTTCTTGCATTTTCTTTTATTCTTGAATTTTATTTTCTTTATTCTTGATTTTTATTTTCCTTTTCCTTCTTGCCTTATTGATCATATTCATTCTTTGTCACATCCACTCTCACTTATATCTCGTGCCGATTTACACACTATCACTTCCACTCTCTCTATCTCTCCACAATCACATTCACTTATCACTCCTACTTGTCACACACACAACATAAGAACCGATTTTATATTTTCTCCTACAAAACACCTTCCTCGTGGGATCGATATCTTAAATACTATAACTTGACACGGTTGTGCACTTGCAACCTTTTTGGTACATGTTTATGCCGCATCAAGTTTTTGGCGCCGTTGCCGGGGAAGGTGCTTAAGTAGGTTTTAATTATTTTGGTTCTTTAACTTGTGTGTTTTTTGTGAAGGAAACGCTTGGAGCTTGAAGATCGCGGATTGGAGAGCTAGGATTTGAAGATTTGCTTTCGGGTAAGTCCTCTTTCTAGTTTTTAAATTCCACCCTTTAGCTACTTCTTCACAATTAGAGACAATTAGGACTTAAAAAAAAGAGATTTTATTTTTTTTGTTGACCATAATAAAATTCATCCTCCACTTTGACATTTACTAACAAGATAATAAATTCAAACAAATCCCCCCTTCTCATTTGTTTGATTGTTAACCCTAATTAAAAAAAAAAAGATTTTTCTTTTCCATCCTTTTTAGTTGCTTTTAATTCATAGGGTTGCATTTCATATAGTGTAGGAATTCACCAAGTGATTTGAGCATCTTGATTTGACACACACTTAAAAATATTTTTAAGGGCAAAACCCCATAATCAAGATAAGGTGAGGGATTTCATCACCCTTTCCTTAGCCCAAAAATCACTAATTCCTCACTACACCACCCAAGCCTAATAAAACTCATTAGACGTTGGCCCCTAAGGATTCGAGCTCAATAAGGAACAAGAAATCCTTAAGTGAACCGGTTTAAGTTTTCTCAGATTAGTTGGTGTCTAAGGCAAGGTTTAGGGGTTGCGTAAAGCGCTCCGCAAGGAAAGAGGTACTTAATTGATCTTTGATCACCCTCTAGTACTATCCTTACCTGGCTAACTACCTGGGTAAAACTTTGATCTTTTCACTGTAGGAGTTTTTGGTTAGGAGCTGGTCTAGTTGAGTTAGGCTAAACCCTAGAATTAGAGTTGATTGAAAAGTGATTGTTTTGATTTGTTTCAGTTAGGATTTTTCTTTTTCTTTATCTTCTCAAAAAAAAAACTAATTTAAGAAAAAAAATAAAAAGAAATATTTTGGTGTATGCAACAGTGGATTAGGGATAATACACATCGATTAATTCGCTTTGAACCAATCATAGAAATGGAGCATCCTAATCCACCCGTTCTTCATGATATGTGCTATCCCATTAGGAATGCAATCCCCTCATGCATTAGGCTCCCCGAAACAAATGGAATAAGTTTTGAGCTTAGACCGCAATACATAAACATGCTTCCCAAATTCCTTGGTAATGAAACAGAAGACGCATATATTTTTATTTCGGAATTTGAGGAAGTGTGTATTATGATTAAAATGAGAGAATTAAATGAAGATGCGGTTAAGCTTAGATTTATTCCATTTGCTCTTAAGGATAAAGCTAAAAAATGGCTGTACAGCTTACCAACAAATTCCATCTCAACTTGGGATGAATTTGTCACCGTTTTTCTTAAGAAATTTTTTCCTATTCATAAAACGGTAAAGCTTAGGAACAGCATTCAAAACTTTAAAATTATCCCGGGAGAACCTTTTTGGAAGTATTTTGACCGATTTAAAGATCTTCTCATCCAATGTCCTCATCACGGTTTAGAGAAATGGCGATTGTGCCAAATAATTTATGAGGGATTAGATTATTCTGCAAAAACTTCCTTAGAATCAATGTGCCACGGGGATTTTATGAGGAAAAATGCTGATGAAGCTTGGGAGTTTTTGGAGAGTCTTTCTGAAAAAACAATGCAATGGGAACAGTGCGATGACAGGGTTTCATCAGTTCCCCATTCTAAGTCTAGTGGTCTTTCCTTGGAGTCAAACATTGCTTCTGAAGCGAAGATGGCGACAATTCTGCGGAGGTTAGAAGCCTTAGAAATTAAGGAACGAGCTCCAGCTCAACTCAATCATGTTTCTTTCCCAGGATGTCATAATTGTCAGTCTCCTACCCACGTTTCAGAGGAATGCCCTCTCCTAGGAAATAACAACGCAATAGAACAGATGAACGCTGCATTCCAGCACCCTAGAAATGATCCATTTTCTCCAACCTACAATCCAGGTTGGAGAAATCATCCCAACTTTGCATGGAATCTAGGAAATTCTCCCGGAACTCAAAATTTCACTCCCGCTTCGACCCAACATTTTCCTAGGGGAAACACAGTTCCATTCAATTCTCATTCACAATTTCAACAACCCAATCTGCCGTATCAAAATCAGTCTCCTCCTCATCAAGCTGTAATTCAAACTCCTCACAATCCAGATCAAGATAAACGTCTCAATGTCTTGGAAAGGGGTTTAGAAACCATAATTAAGGCCTCTACTCAAACCACGAATATGTTGACTCAAACATCTAGCACGTTGAATTCCTTCATGCAATCAACCGGACAAATGCTCAACTCCAACACTCAAGCTATAGCTAGATTAGAATCCCAACTTGGTCAACTAGCTAGTGCCGTGAGTGAAAGAGAGAAAGGAAAATTTCCGAGTCAACCCGTGGTCAACCCTAATAACACAGGATGCAGTTCATCCTATGAAGCTCAAGTGAATGCAATCCATTCACTTCGGTCAGGTAGACAGGTCGATAATCAAGTGAGAACTCCGCCAAGTCAAACTCTTGATCCTGTACAAATTCCTTCTCCTTCTCCTTCTGATGAATCTATTCAACAATCACTCCCCTCAGATGACCAAGAACCTGAACCCGAACCTGAGCCTGCTTTTGATAGATTTAGACCGGTTGCTCCCTTTCCAGATAGACTCAGGTCTAGGAAACACTCTCCTCAGGAGGAGAAAATCCTAGAGACATTCAAGCAGGTTAAGGTCAACATTCCTCTCTTAGATGTAATTGAACAAATTCCATCTTATGCTAAATTTTTAAAAGAATTGTGCACTAAGAAGAGGAGAATAAATGTCAAGCTTCATCCGCGAGATTACCAAGTAGAGCTTATTGAAGACCAATCAAGCTTGGGTAATTTAGTTTAAGAGTTTATATTATGTGTGTTTAATATGTTAAGCTCAATATCTATACACACACATTTTATTGGTTTCTTCGTATATATATATATATAGTCATATATATATATATAAGTTTTGGTTTCTATGCATATATATAGTTATATATACATACATGTGTTTTGAGTTTTTATGATTATATATATGAAATTATATATTTCATATTTTCTATTGTGTTTTTGAAAACATTGCATAGAATATGCAATTTTGTGAAAATATTGTATTCTTAGTTTATAGACTTCAATATCAGTTTATACATGTTTTACTAAGTCTACAAAAACATTTCACAAAGTTTCAAAAGTTGGTTTATGTCAAAACATCAAAATTCAAGTATCTCATATTTTCATGTTTTGGACTAGTTTGTAAAATGATGATATTTTTCATTTGGGAAGTCCTTTTTGATAACCAGTCATTGTAGCATGTTTATTATCATGTCTACAATCATTCCCCAAAGTTTTACATTTTTTGGAATTTATTTGATATTTTTAAACAGGGTTTTAAAATCAGCTCTAAAACCGATTTTTTCTGGAATGTCAGTTTTCGGTCGACCGGGACCGCACCGGTCGACCGAACCTGGGGTCTAAAGTTCACTGGGCGACAGAAGCCTGTCGGTCGACCGGTCCGGTCGACCGATGAAAATTTTCGGTCGACCGACGAATTTTCCGGTCGACCGACGAGTGTTCCTTCAGCTTCCAACGGCTAGTTTTTTGACCGTTGCCTTGGGGCTGTTTTTTTGTCTTTTGCTCTGGTTTGTTGGCTGAGTTGTGAGAGGGTATAAATACCCCATTGTCTTCAACTCTCAAGCCAACTAAGAAATGTTTTAAAGAAAAAGAAAAGTTTAAGCAAGGGTTTAGGGTTTTACTGTTTGTTTTGAGTTTGGGTTTCTGTTTACAAAGGAGGAAGTTTTTCACTGCAGATTGAGGGATTCATTCTCAATCCCCTTCATCCTCTTCTTGTGTTCTTAGAGAAGTTTTCTAACTCTTTTCTCTAGCAATTTCACTATTGATTTTTATATTCTTATTATTGCTAGTTTGTAAATTGAGTTAGATTTTATTTTACTCATTGTTACACACACCCACATTGAGCTTATAGTATTTGCATACATAGTATAGTTGGGTGGTGAGAGTTTGTAACTTTGAGTTGTGCTTAATTGTGTTCTCATCCATAGTTGAGAACAATTATTTGTTATATTGTGCTTATTGTGAGATTCACTTTGTAATACACTTGTACACCGAGTGAGGAGTGTGTGGTGAGAGTCGGGGATCGTCCCAAGAGGAGTGGCGTCGGTTGACGTGCCTAGGGAGAGGTTGTAACCGAACACTTGAGGGAGACACGGCTAGGTCAAGTTTTCGGTTAGCTAGAAAACCGAGTGTGAGGTGTAAACGTTGTTCGGGTGAACGTTGTTCGGGTGAACGTAGAAAACCCGGTTGATAGTGGATTTCTCCCCGGGAGTGGGGAGCGGAGACGTAGGACGGAAGGTCCGAACTCCGTGATCATCTTTGTGTGTTTGTGATTGTCTTGGCGTCTCACTTGTGCTTATTGTTCATATCATTCTTGTCTATTGTTCACTTTGTCCACTATCTTGTTTATCTTGTTTATGTTTATATCACCCTTAGTTTCATATCCTTGCATATAACTCATAGTATATCTCATTGCTAGGATATATCCCTTGTTCATATTGTTTATCCTAGCTCACATATATTATTGTATTTCATACTTGCTAGGATAACTCACTAATTAATTTTAATTGACATTTAATCGGATTAGATTAGCATAAGACCATAATCACCCCCCCTCTAGGGTCTAACACACGATGTTTTCCACGTCCTTGGCAGTTAATGGACACGTGTACGGCAGTTATCAGGGTGGTTGTTGACTATTTCAACACTGTTTCGCTGGCGAGACAGTAAACACTGTCTCGCGGCGAGACAGTAAAAGACTGTCTCGCTGTGAGACAGTAAACACTGTCTCGCTTGCGAGACAGTAAAGACTGTCTCGTTGGCAAGACAGTTCATATCTGTATTCTTTTGATTTTTTGATAATCTCCTCTTGAGCTGTATTTGGATATCTATTAGTATTTTTTGACGCCTACAGATACTCCCTCCAAAGTATTCCAGACTCATTCTTGTATAGAGGAGTCTGAGATACTTTGGATAAGATAGATTTTACTTACGATCCCTTCAATACTTGGTTGAGTAGATCGTGTAGAGGAATCCATAAAATGGCTTCGGCTCTTGATCTCTTCATCCATTAGTCTATTCAGTTCTTTGTAGAATAGCTAATGCTTCTCCGGCACTGCGTTTATCGCTGGACCGTTGTTGAGATCTTGAATCGAGGCTGGTATTTCCATATTGATGCTTGTATGTCCCTTGTGAGTTCGTTAGGTTATCCTTAAGAATATTCAGATTAATATTCTCCAGAAACTGCCTGTCGAATATAGGAAAACAGTTTAGACTCGTGTACCTATTGGAGTATTATGGTCTCTTTTTTGTTGGTAGAGATGAACCCGTTGATGGAGAGGAAGAATTTTATATTCTATCTCCTGGTCTCTTGTTTGTTGGTAGAGATGAACCCGAAATCGGAGAGGAAGAATTTTATATTCTATCTCCTGGTCTCTTGTTTGTTGGTAAAGATGAACCCAAAATCGGAGAAGAAGAATTTTATATTCTATCTCCTAGTTATTCTATCTCCTGGTGCAAAGGAAACTCGAAGTGGGATCTCCACCTAGAGAATCTGGATTGGTTTGAATAATCCTAACTGTCATAAGGTTTGATTATCCAATTCAAAGTTGGACCTTTCGTTCTCAAAATGAATCGAAATGAGATTTTGGCTGTGGTCCTACCTGTAGTAAGGTTTGACCAAGTGGGAGTTTCGAGGTGATCCTAACTGTAGGAATGTTTGATCACTCGATTTATGGACCTCTCGTTCATTGAAGGAATCGAGAGGGGATTTTGGCATTGGTCCTAACTGTTTAAAGGTTTGACCAAGTAGGGGCTTGAGACGATCCTAACTGTTTAAAGGATTGACCGTTCAACTTGAGTGGACCTCTCGTTCATGGAAAGAATCGAGAGGGGATTTTGGCTTTGGTCCTAACTGTTTAAAGGTTTGACCAAGTAGGGGTTTGAGACGATCCTAACTGTTTAAAGGTTTGACCGTTCAACTTGAGTGGACCTCTTGTTCATGGAAAGAATCGAGAGGGGAGTAAGGTTTGACCAAGTGGGATTTTTGAGACGATCCTAACTGTTTAAAGGTTTGATCGTTCAATTTGTGGACCTCTCGTTCATGGAAGGAATCGAGAGGAGATTTTGGCTTTGGTCCTAACTGTTTAAAGGTTTGACCAAATAAGGACTTAAGACGATCCTTACTGTTTAAAGGTTTGATCGTTCAATTTGTGGACCTCTCGTTCATGGAAGGAATCGAGAGGGAATTTTGGTTTTGGTCCTAACTGTTTAAAGGTTTGACCAAATGTGAGTTTTGTGAAGGAAGATTGATCTAAAGAAGTGATCGAATCTCATCTCAACAAAAGAGAACTCATAAATCACCGTGGGGATGTAGTGTTTATCACTTTGTTTGTAATGATTGGGTTATCCCTAAGAAAATTATATATATAACATTCTTCTGAGAACCTCCCGTTACATGAACCATCCAACCCCAGCTTTCCTTACGAAACTGGGTTTATCATTATACTGAGTTACATGATCGGGTTATCCTTAAGAATATTATATGTAAAAATTCTCCAGAAACTTCCCGTGAAAGAAAAGAAACAGTTTAGACTCATATACTGATTGGAGTTTCAGGGGGCAGTTTAACCTCGTATGCCGGTTGGAGGAATAAGAAGCAGTTTATATTCGTATACTCTTTGGAGTGAGGGAAAATAGTTTATACTCGTATATCCGATGGAGTATGGCGTCATTTTTATTTGGCTTGTTTCGCCGTTATGACACCGGAGTCAATTAAGGCTTGGATTTTATTTTTGAGTCCAAAGCAAATCTCGGTGGGATGAAGAACCCTTCTGTGGTACGCACAGTAGTTTGGATCCGTAACCCTCTTAGCTCCCTCCTGATCTTTAATAGGTGGTAGCTCAATCTTGTCGTTGGCGAGGAGGTATTTTAAGATGGCTGGAGCTTCATCATCTTCGAAAGAATACTCTTTTTGAAACCTCGGATCGGGAGTCGCGTTACCAGTGATTGCAGATGTCATCGGTCGGCTTCTCTCAGCTTTTTTTCTTTTAAGAAAGTGTTCAGCTTGTTCGCCACTTAGTTTTAACTCTTTCCAAGTTTTGGATGGTACGACCCCCAGAGCTTCCAAGACATCGATGGAGAGATTATTATGGCATGTTTGCAGGATGAACTCCTCTGTAACAGGATCTCTGCAATTCATTGCTTTGTTACGGAAGCGTTTGACAAAATTATCGACTGACTCTCCATCTTTTTGCTTCTCATCTAGAAGGGTTCCGATCGACACTTCGGTGTCATCATCGAAGAAATTGTTGAGGAATAAACTTTCCATGTCATCCCAACAATTGATGCTTCCTGGCTTAAGACGTCGGTACCAATCGAAGGCGGGCCCACGAAGGGTGCCAACGAATGACCGGACCATTAAAGCCTCGTTTTCAGAAATCATGCCCAAATGAGACTTGAAATAAATCAAGTGCTGAGTAGGCGAGCTTTTCCCGTCAAATGGTGTGAAGTTAATCAAATTGAACTTTGTCGGGTACGGTATTGAATCCCATTCTCGTGGATAGGGACACGGAATACCCGTCTTCTTTACTTCCTGAGCGGACATCAAAGCATTGACTTTGTTTTCAAGGTCTTGCATTTTCTTGTCCTCATTTTCATCTCTCTCTGAGTGATGTTGAGCAGAAATAATTGGGCCACCCCCAGTGTTACTAAGCGGTGCAATTGAACCACCCCCAATATTGTTATTGGGAGGATCTGTTGAACCACCCCCAGTGTTATTGTCATTGGGAGGTGTATCAGCCATAATGACTTCATCTACTTCTGGATCACTGTTATCTACAATATTCTGAGTGTGGCGGCTGGATTCAGCTCGCTGACTGGACTCAGGAGGTTGAGGCCGTTGAGTTAGCAATTCTTTCATTTGTTGGATAGCCAACTCCATCTCTGTCTTCATTTCAGCTCTAATTTCTTCACGTTGCTTCATTAGAGCTTCTTGAAGCATTTGAGCAAATTGATCAGAGGTGATCGTGAGTACTTCTTTGGTTTGTCCCGTGCTAGACACTGTATCATCAAAAGCGATTACAGAACAAGTGTCCGAGAGTTCATCCTCCGAAGACATTCCTTCCTATATTCTCTTGTAGTCTCTACATTTGATAGCTCCTAACTGGAGTCGAGACATCCGTTGGGCAATTCTTGAATTGACTTTTCCTCCTGGGGAAAAGTCGGGATTTGATTCACTTGAATGTCGCTTAGATTTTCCTTTATCAGCCATGTTGATGGTGATTTCAGGGAATTCGTCATCTTGGACAGTTGATCTTCTCTTGTGGAAATATCTCGGCTTAGGCTTCGATATTTCGGTGAAAAGCCTCTAGAACACTGAGACTCTTCGCGGGATGGCTTCTCGTTTGGAGTAGTCACATTCCGACGGTACTGCTCTAATGAGTCGCATACAGAAACAATGAGAGCTCATTTCTCGGACAATCCTCTTTCGAGTTTTGTTCACAACCCCAGCTTGATAGTATGACTCATCAGTATGATTACTGGAGAATCCTATCGTCTGTTGGTATGACCTCCCAGGTATAACGATGTCTTTTGACGAACATGTCTTCTTCTGAGAATGTAAAACCTTGTTGGCATTCTCAGGACAACTTATTATTGTCTTTGAGCGATCCAAGGTTATGTCGGGAGTCACACGTTTAGAACCACCCCCTTGTGGGTGCGGAGTCTTAATGGGCTCCGAATGCTGATTTTGCACAACTCCAGACTTTGGAATCCAAACTTTGCAGAGTTTTGGCGGTTCTTTGGCTACCGTTTCCTTGTTTCTTTCTCATCTTTGTTGTAAGAGAGCACGGGCATGAGCAGCGTTTGCATGACGCTTTTGTATACGTTCTTTGAGGGTCGACCGAGCCCTTTTGACGAGAGTCCATTCCTCCGTCGTGAGTTGTGCAGAAACGTGAGTAGTTTGTCGTTGAGTTGAACAAACCACTTGTTGTTTCCTCGACTCTAAGTCCGCATAATAACGAACTCCGTCGGTTTGTTCCAAGGCCTTAACCATTTGACGAGCGAGGCGTTGGCGTTGCCTCTGACGAGCCCTTTTCGTCAGAGTTGGCAAACTTCGACCGAACGATTCCTTAATTAGGATGGAATCATTGTGAACAGAGCTTCCGGCTTTGGGGATTACCGGGATAATGTTGCAAGGGGAGGCCTCGATAACGATTGGGTGAGAGTCTTCACTTTGGGCCTTCTTTGGCATGTAAGCCTTCTTCAATGGTGAGATCCTCGGGAGGATCTGTTGAACCACCCCCAGTGTTATTGTCATTGGGAGGTGTATCAGCCATAATGACTTCATCTACTTCTGGCTTACTGTCATCTACAACATTCTGAGTGTGGCGGCTGGATTCAACTCGCTGACTGGACTCAGGAGGTTGAGGCCGTTGAGTTAGCAATTCTTTCATTTGTTGGATAGCCAACTCCATCTCTGTCTTCATTTCAGCTCTAATTTCTTTACGTTGCTTCGCTAGAGCTTCTTGAAGTATTTGAGCAAACTGATCAGAAGTGATTGTGAACACTTCTTTGGTTTGTCCCGTGCTAGACATTGTATCATCAGAAGCGATTGCAGAACAAGTGTCCGAGAATTCATCCTCCGAGGACATTCCTTCTTGCATTCTTTTGTAATCTCTGCGTCTGATGGCTCCTAATTGGAGTCGAGACATCCTTTGAGCAATTCTTGGATTGACTTTTCCTCTAGGGGAAAAGTCGGGATTTGAGTCACTTGAATGCCACTTAGACTTTCTTTTATCAGCCACGTTGATGGTGACTTCAGGGAATTCATCATCTTGGGCAGCTGATTTTCTTTTGCGGAAATATCTCGGTTTAGGCTTAGACAATACAGAGACTCTTCGTGGGATGGCTTCTCGTTTGAAACAATCACATCCTGATAATGCTGCTTTAACGAGTCGCGCACAGGAACAACGAGAGTTTATCTCTCGAATAACTCTCTTTCGAAAATTATTCACAACCCCAACTTGATAATACGACTCATCGGTATGATTGCCAAAAAATCGTATCGTCTGTTGGCATGACCTCCCAGGTATGACGATATCATTTGGTGAATGAGTCTTCTTCTGGGGGTATAAAACCTTGTTGGCATTCTCAGGACAATTTATTTTTGTCCTTGAGCGATCCAAGGTTATGTCAGGAGTCGCACGTCTAAAACCACCCCCTTGCGGGTATGGAGTCTTAACGGGCTCCGAATGCTAATTTTGCATAAGTCCAGACTTTGGAATCCAAACTTGGCAGAGTTTCGGTGATTCTTTGGTCACCGTTTCCTTCCTCCTTTCTCGTCTTTGTTGTAGGAGAACTCGGGCATGAACAACGTTTGCACGACGTTTTTGTATACGTTCTTGGAGGGTCGAACGAGCCCTTTTGACGAGTGTCCATTCCTCCGTCATGAATTGTGCAGAAACGTGAGTAGTTTGTCGTTGCGTTGAACAAACCACTTGTTGTTTCCTCGACTCTAAGTCCGCATAATAACGAACTCCGTCGGTTTGTTCAAATGCCTTAGCTATTTGACGAGCACGACGCTGACGCTGTCTCTGACGAGCTCTTTTCGTCAATGTCGGCGGGCTTTGATTCGATGACTCTTCAACTAGATAAGAGCCATTGTGAGCAGAGGTGTTGCGAGTGAAATTCTCAGCAACAATCAAGCGAGAGTCTTCATTTTGTGCCTTCTTTGGCATGCAACTCTTCCTCAATTGTGAGATCCTCTTGTACTTGCGAGATAATGAAGATCTTGAAGAGGATGATGAGAGATATTCCTCAAACTTGGTCTGGTCGAATTCGTATTCGACCATGGATTCAACTGGAATCTTGATCGGCTGCGACACGACGGTCTCGGCAGCGAGACCGTTGGCTCCCACTGTGGTCGCCAGTTTGTTTTCGTCAAAAGTTGGTTTCGCTGTGGAATTCATTATATCTTCAGTCGATTACAATAAATTCAAAAGAAATATTCTTTTTATAAGACCTCTTTTACACAACAAAGAGAAAATTACAACTTTTTAGAAACAAACGCAGGATCGTTGTTTGGATCGCTGATTGCGTGGGATCTTTGCCTGTGCCGGGAGCGCTTTGACTCGTGGACCACCAAATCACAGATTCTGATTGAATCGTGGGGGGTTTAATGTCCAATAAATTTGTGATTACAAAGAGTAATGTTTTCATAGGAAAAGGTTTTATCTGTAATGGCCTTTTCAAACTCAATGTAATCAATTCCAGTTCTAATGAAATTTCTGAGTCTTCTGTTATTCAAATTGTTGAGTCTTGTGATGTTTGGCATGGACGACTTGGACATGTTAATTTCCAAACCTTGCAGAGAATGAGTAAATTAAACCTCATTCCTAAATCTTCTCATGATCCCTCATCTAAATGTGAAATCTGTGTTCAAGGGAAACACACTAAAAAACCCTTCAAGTCTATAACTAGAAACTCTGAACCCCTCGAATTAATTCATAGTGATGTGTGTGACTCTAACCGAGTTCTCACCCGAGGGGGTAGGAGATATTTTGTGACTTTTATAGACGATCACTCCAGATATTGTTACACCTATCTTCTCAAAACTAAAGATGAAGTCTTAGATAGGTTTAAGGTGTTCAAAGCTGAATCTGAGAACCAACTTGACAGGAAGATCAAGATTCTAAGATCTGATCGTGGGGGGGAGTATACCTCAAATCATATGACTGAATATTGCCAAGAACACGGTATTATTCATGAGGTTACTGCTCCCTATACACCACAGTCTAACGGGGTAGCTGAACGAAAGAATAGAACCCTAATGGACATGGTGAACTGTATGTTACTCAGTTCAGGAGCACCTGAAAATCTCTGGGGTGAAGCTCTTCTTTCTGCTTGCTTCATTCTCAATAGGATTCCCCAGAAATATTCCGATACAACTCCTTATGAATATTGGAAGGGGAGATCTCCTAATCTGAATTTCTTCCGGGTTTGGGGTTGCTTGGCTAAAGTAGCTATTCCCGAACCTAAGAAGAGAAAAATTGGTTCTAAGACTGTAGATGCTGCTTTTATTGGATATGCACTTGATAGCAATGTTAACAGATTTTTAGTCATCAAATCTGAAATCAGTGACATATCCAACAATACCATCATTGAAGCAAGAGATGCAGTCTACTTTGAAAACATCTTTCCTTTCAAATCTAAAATCTCAGAAAATCCCAGATCATCCATTCCTTCTGATCTTCCATCTTCCAGTTCTTCTCAACCTCTTGATATTGAACCTCGAAGAAGCAAAAGAGGTAGAATCGAAAAGGATTTTGGAGAAGACTTCCTTACCTTTCTTGTTGAAGGTGATCCAAGCTCATTCCAAGAAGCAATGGATTCACCTGAATCTCCTTTCTGGAAAGAAGCCATTGATAATGAAATTAAATCTATCATGGAAAACCATACTTGGATACTTACCGACTTACCTCCAGGTTGTAAACCTATTGGTTGTAAGTGGATATTCAAGAAGAAACTCAGAGCTGATGGTTCCATATATAAATTTAAAGCTAGATTAGTAGCTAAAGGCTATACTCAACAAAAGGGCAATGATTATTTTGATATCTATTCTCCTGTAGCCCGAATCTCAACTATCCGAGTATTATTAGCCTTTGCTGCTATCCATAAGCTAATCATACATCAGATGGATGTCAAGACTGCTTTCCTGAATGGTGATTTAGATGAAGAGATCTATATACACCAACCTGAAGGCCTCATTGCCAAGGGTCAGGAAAACAAAGTCTGTAAGCTTGTTAAATCTTTGTATGGTCTTAAACAAGCTTCTAAACAATGGCACCAGACATTTGACAACGTCATTGCACAATATGGATTCACTGTGAATGAACACGATAAATGTGTCTATTCTAAAGTGATAAACAATGACTATGTCATTCTCTGTCTCTATGTTGATGATATCCTTATCTTTGGAACAACACTTGAATTAATTTCAAAGGTTAAGGATTATCTTTCCAAAAACTTTGATATGAAAGACTTAGGTCCTGCAGACATGATACTTGGAATGAAAATCTCTAGAGATACTAGAGGAATATCTTTGAGTCTTTCTCATAGCATTGATAAAATGCTAATCAAATTCAACTTTCATAACTCTAAACCTGTTTCCACACCTTATGATTCTTCTATATCCTTGAAGAAGAATAAAGGTGAACCTGTCTCCCAGCTGAAATATTCTCAGATGATTGGATCTCTTCTTTACATATCCAACCGAACCAGACCCGATATAGCTTATGCTGTAGGGAGACTGAGTCGGTATACTAGCAACCCTAGCAAAGATCATTGGTCTGCCTTAGAAAGAGTATTCAAATATCTAAAAGGCACAATTGACTATTGCTTGACTTACACTGGTTACCCTGATGCTATAGAAGGGTATAGTGACGCCAATTGGGTCACGGATTCCAACAGTGTAAAGTCTACATCTGGATATGTATTTCTTTTTGGTGGTGCTGCTGTATCCTGGAAATCATGTAAGCAAACAATAATTGCCAGGAGCACCATGGAATCTGAGCTAATTGCTCTTGATACTACTTGCACAGAAGCCGAATGGTTAAAAGATCTTCTATCTGAACTTCCTTTGGTCCCTAAACCCTCTCCTCCTATTTCCATTCACTCTGATTCTAGATCTACCATAGAGCTTCTAAAGCAAGTACATGTAAATAAAAAACATAACAGACATATTCAAATAAGATATAAGTCTGTACAACGCCTATTAGGCAAAGTTGTGATCTTGGACTTTGTAAAGTCTGAGAAAAATCTTGCTGACCCTTTGACTAAGGGATTATCCAGGAGTGTGGTTCTGGATTCATCGAGGGAGATGGGGTTAAGCCCATAGATGAGGTCACTGACAGCGGCAACCCAATCCTTATTTGGAGACGTAGTCCCAATGTCGGTTCAATGTGGTAGAAACAAGCTGGACAAGTGACTCTCGTGTGGAGCATCGACCTAGATATATTTATATATCATTATGTAGCATTTGCTACTACCCCTTCTCTATGATGACGATGCTCTTATGATACAGCCGGCTAGGCTGAGTTTTACTCTTACTAAGTCCAACGCGTGTATTGTGGGGGGTATTAAATAAACAGCTATAGTACCCTTTAAGGACTTACCTACGTGAGAGGAACCGTGATGACTGCGGTTGGGGGGGGGGGCAGGGCTGCTAGAAACTCTCATGAGTCGGTTTATTGTGAGCATGGCCTTTAACGCTCAACCCGCTTTGCTCAATAGATGAAGCGTATTGTGTGTGTTTTCATCAATACCTGTGATCCAAGGGGCCTAATTCAAGGCCTAGTCCATTATGTCCCTCAGGTGGCGATGAACTCACTAAGAAAAGGTTCAAAGCCGAAAGCTGCCTTTCCCGAATTCACGATACGAAAGGTTACCCAACCTACATTTATTTTGTGATTTATTTATTGATTTATTATTTTAAATTTTCAGTCAATATTGCCTTTTGGGGGGACTGTTGGAAGCTTTGTTCATGAAAAGGCAATTTTGCCTTTGTGAATAGTCCCACATTGGAAAATGAGATGAATAGTAAAGGGTATATAATGGTTCTCTCCTTATTGTGCTTTGAATAATATTTTGGGTTTTGTGGGCTTTGCATATCTACCACACGCGCGCGCGCACGCACGCCATGCCTCGCACACAGGCGCCACGCCATGCCGCACCGCACACGCACACATTTTTGCTTCTCAAGCTTTTATTTTTGCACGTTTTACACGTTTTGTAACGGCTGCATGCGGGTAACAGAAGCAAGACTTGTGCATAACGGTTCCTTGGATTCACCGGGGGTTACACTTCTCCTCACCTATATAAGCAGGCTTGAAGCTCATTCAGAATCACACCAACGAAGAGAAGAACTTCTAAGCTCTCTTCTTTCTCTACTCTCATTTCTCCAAGAAATTTCGGCTACATATTTATATTTATATTTTGGGCAACTACATATTTATATTTCTATTTTTTTGGGCAACCGTTTTCGTCTGAGCATAAGCTCTGTGACTCACGCCCAAGTGCAGAGGCCGGCCGATTTCGAGGGTTTTTATCGCTAGGGGAGAAGGGACAAATTGCGCCAGGACGATAAGCGGGTCCTTAATCTTCTAGGGCAGTGACATCACGACTGCTCCCGATCAGGCCTGAATTTTCTAACTCTTCTTCTAGGGCAGTGACATCACGACTGCTCCCGATCAGGCCTGAATTTTCTAACTCTTTAATTTGTTTTTTATATCATTATATTCCTTTTTTGACAGCACCCGATCAGGCCTGAATTTTCTAACTCTTTAATTTGTTTTTTATATCATTATATTCCTTTTTTGACAGCACATCCCACCTCTCAATTGTGCTCTTTGCGTAAAAGCAGAAGCATACGACAAATGAATACCGTCCCTCCCATTCCCAAGCTCAAGTTAGGATGCATATTTCGCTATCTAAATATTGAGTAAACTCGATCCCTCGACTTCAAACGTGATATTAGGATATTTAAATATTAAGAAATATTCTATTATGATGGTGATATCGTGCATCACTATCATCTCCCGTTGTTAGGGTTCTCCCCAAGAGAGCTTAACAATTTACCAACTCAGCTAGACTTTCTTCGATATTCTTTTTCATCTCGTTGCTAATTACTCATATAATTGATTTAGTGAGCGAGATATAAGATAAAGTAACCAAGACTCAATGGATAATTAATTTTTTAGGTTGTTGATGTCAGCTATCAAATAAGGGGGTTATCTGAGAATTTGTAGAGTGATTAAGGTCATCTAACTCCTCTTGATGAATAGTTCTCGGGC
>NC_033794.1:47258964-47262258 GCF_001876935.1 Asparagus officinalis | reverse complement strand
AAATACTATAACTTGACACGGTTGTGCACTTGCAACCTTTTTGGTACATGTTTATGCCGCATCACCTGTTGGCGGTTCTCATAGGATGCATATTCCAAAAATTGTGGGCTAGAAGTTAAAGTTGTTTCTTCTACAGGAGTAGTATAAAATTAGAAATTAGGGGAAATGCATTATGGTTCCTTTTTTATAAAGGAAATGTGCCCTTATCCAATGACTTAGTCAATGCGTGATCCTAACCCAAAAGTAAAAAAACAAATGTAGTTAGGCCCTAAATTAGTTGTCACCGTAATAATGATTCAAACCACTTTTCTTTTTCAATTATATCCCTAACATTACCCATTTGTTGAAGTTAATCCCAATTCTAAAAAAGTTTATGAGTTTATTATATGTAGAAGTTTTAATATCTAGGAGTTAGTTCTTATCAACTTACTTAGAAATTAAGTTTGATAGTTGGTTAAACCTTTTATCTTTTAGAGTTATTACTTTATTAGAGCTCTTGATTGATTGATTGATTTGTAAGTCATTGAAAAGGCTCATGTATCCTTGTATCTTGTAAGTCCAAAAAATAGAGAGTAAAATATTTGGTTCCCTTTTGTTTCTCGATCTCTTCTCCTCTTAATATTCGCGCTATTTTCTATAATAAACTCTTAATCTTCGATAAAAGAGAAATATTTATCCTTAAAACCCCTATGATGAAGAATCGCATGTTTTGAGTTGATATCGAGAATGATGTTTATCATTGCTTTGCTGCTATTATGAAAAATGAGCCTTGGTTGTGGCATCTTCATTTTGGACATATGAACTTAGCAGTTTGAAGTTGTTTGCTCAAAGAAATTTGGTGAGAGGTTTGCTTATTATATATCATCTCGAGCAGCTTTATGAAGATTGTATTCTTGGAAAGGAACACAGATTGCCCTTCGATGCTGAAAATACTTGGTGCACAAGAAAGCCTCTTGTGCTCATACATTCAGATGTGTGCTGCTCTATGAACACTATATCAAATGGCAATAATTGATATTTTCTTACTTTTATTGATGATTTCACATAAAAAAATATGGGTCTACATTCTAAAGTAAAAATTTGAAGTCTTTGATTGTTTCAATAGCTTTAAAGCCATAGTTGAGAAGGAAAGTAGATATTTTATCAAAGTGTACAATGTCGGTGGCTTAAACTTCATCAAATAGGGAACAAAGTCGCACTTGATGGATAAATTCTAGTGATCTTAGCCTTCTTAAGGTCGGTCCTTCATGTAAGAGTGTTGAGCTGATTTTGGAGGCTTTTGAACATTTTTAATTTGTGCCTTCGCCTTCTGTTGACTGGATGTCTCATACTCTAATTGAGAGGATAAAATATTTTCTTGATACAGTGACTCCTTATCGAGAGAGATGTCAAGTAGCTGCTTTCCTTTTGAAGTGTTTGCAGGAGGCTAGTAAGTAAGCAACAGTTATCGAAGCATATTTTCAAGTCGCTAAAAGCGCCCGTCAGATGCCTTCTTTTGGGCCTCAATTCAGCGACTAAAGTCATTGATGACCTCTTTTTTTAGCATATTTGCATTCCACTCCTCTCTTGACTTCAGTTAAGAGCTATGCTTAACACCATGGGTAAGTTAATGTCATTAGCAAAAGGATGATCTGCTTGTAAAGGAGTTCATCGAACAGGCAACCTCAAAACTGAGTAGTCAAAGGGGATAGCTACTCCTTATCTCTCTCAAGTGCGACAATAGATGCCATTGGCCTAAGGAAGTATACTTCTACTGCTAGAAGAATAATCTGGATCTAACATGCTAATGCCATCTTCTCGGGTAACATCGATCATGCTAACCGTGAACTCTTGAGGATTAAGGCCGACAGTCACCTTTTTCTCATAAGATCATTGTTGCTGCTTATTTCTAAACTTTGAAGGTTTGGGGAATAGACCAAGATAGGCAAACACCAACTCTTTGATAGATGGAGACTTACATAAGCAATTTAGTTGAACCGTCAAGCCTATCTCCTTTAGGACCGAGCAATTCTGACATTGTCATGCCCTCTTTTGATAAATGATCTCCCTTAAGTTAGAGGGAGTATCAACTTGGCTATTAATCCTGCAGTTGCTCTTCTCAAAAGAAACTTTGCTCGGCTAGTTATTAGTATTAGAACATCGTCTAAGACAATGTTGCTTTGACCTATGACCGACGTTGTTAATCGTGACTTCATCACAAGCCTGAATTTGTGATTGAGGCTGAGAATCTCTATGGATGATAGTTTTCCCTTTTGGGAATTTATTTGGAGGGTGACACCCATTTTTGGCTTTTGTTAAGGAAGCATGATGAGCATTATAAGATGCTTTAAAGTGAAACCCCGGAGGGGTTGTGGACTGAAGTCCAGATCTGAGAGATGTTTGAACATCATGTCCTTCGCTCAGGGCGAAGGTCGTCAGGACCTGGCTCAGGGCAAAGCTCATTTTGCCTCTAGTGACATTGAGGCTACTTTTGGCAAGGTTTGCTTCACTTTGGGTGAAGCTAGGGTTGTCTTCACTCTGAGCAAAGTTCGTTCTACCCTAACAAAGCTAGGGCTCTGTTTGGCAAGGCTCATCTTCTTTTGGACGAGGGTTAAATCGGACCCTATTCTCGTACTGTGGTGAATCTTATGACCCTATTCTCGCACTATGGTGAATCTTTTGGTGATGGCCATGGTTGACATGCCAGAGGGACTAAATTCTTTAAACTTTGCTTGGTCAAATTCAATGACCAACATTTCAATAAAAGATCCTAAGGCCTTAGTGTCTGACTATGACATGATCTTCTTGTCAGTTGAGAAGTAAGTCCCTAGCAGAGCCGTCATCCTATTTCGAGTCTGTTCTATTACAATTAATTCATATTACAGTAAAAAAGGTCACAAAGAAATAAGAAAATTAATATTATCTAGTGTCCACCTTGTACTCCGTTGATGGTCCGACTAAGATAATGGGTCTTTTGCTATTGATGATATTTGATCTCTTAGAAAATAGTACAGTCTTCTCTGAATGAAGAGATATCAAGAAGAATCTGAATACCACCATTGCCTGTATTTGTGCGTGCATGTTATCTTGTTATCAAGTCTTTCGTGTGTCTGCTGGTCTCTAAGTAAATAGATGTTATTTAACTTGAAGATATATTAACAGATCCTTTTTCAGAAGGATTGTTGATTAAGCCAGCTGATTAGCTGAAGAGAACGAATCCCTTCTCATAAGGTTAGTTGATCGAGCCAAATGATTAGCTGATAATAATGATTTATGAAGTTAAATGAGAATGGAGGAGAGATGAGCTTTTTGTCA
>NC_033794.1:47257833-47258954 GCF_001876935.1 Asparagus officinalis | reverse complement strand
TTGGTAATAAGCCTAGCCAAGAACAATGTTAGTTCCAAGACCTTTTCTCTGGCCCCTTTGCTTCATATTGATCATGCATATTTATATATTTAAAAGCATTAATGAGTGAGTTAGTGAGGCTTAACTCTCTTTGATGAATTAGTGATTGTTAATTCCCTTTACATGGGTGAGTTAGTGGTCATTAACTCTCCTTAAATTAGCGAGTTAGTAACGTGAACCGTTTTCTTAAAAGTATCTTCTAAAAATGATTATGGGTGAGGTTCGCCAATAATGATCATATGCGAAGTTTGCTAATAATAGTCATGAGTGAACTCTGTCAAAATAGAGGTAGTCCACTTTCTTTGGAGAGTGGGTGACGTGGCTTACATGGGCTATTTGTAATGATCATGAATTTTGATACTAATTAAAATAATTTTTTAATACTTTAAAATATTTAATTATTATTTTTAAAAGAGTATTTGTATTTTTCTTGATTTTCTACAATTTTCTACGATTTAAAAATCTGATTATATATTTATTTAAATGATTTTGATATTTATAAATTTATTTTGTACGGTAAAAATTTCTAGAATTAATTTGTTGTGTTATCGGTACTATTACGTATTATTTTAAATAATATGTTGTTCTATTAATATTATTACGTAATATATCGTATAATACTTTGTATTATTAATTACATATTATTTGTACAATTAGTTGTATTATTTCTACTGTTACATATTATCTGTTGTATTAGTACAACTGGTACGTTTTACTGTATATAAAATTATCCCATAATTATTTGATTTTAAATATAAGTAAATATATTTTATTTATTAATTATTCTCGTTTAATTATACAATATGCGTATATTTCGACTATTTCGTATCAACTGTTGTATTAGCACAACATGTACGTTTTTATTTGTAGATTTTTATTCTGTAATTAGTTAAATTTTTTAGTACCCGAAATTAATTATTTTAATTATTTTAGTTAAATACCTAAACCCTAATATCAATTTATAAATACCTATATAAATACTCTCTCTCCTCTCTTTTTTTTTTCAAATCTCAGCCGCCACCCTTTTTCATCTTTTTTGTTTTCTCTCTCCCCGAAAACCCATCACCTTTGAACCCATCAAC
>NC_033794.1:47227554-47257455 GCF_001876935.1 Asparagus officinalis | reverse complement strand
CCCTCGCCGAAGCTCTTCCCGACGCCGTGCCCCACCGCGTCGGATCCGACCCGTGCCGTCGACGTCGAATCGTTCGACACAACCCGAGGCAAGATCTCACTTCTCTTTGACTGGTCTTTACAATTTTTGTTATACTGTTAATTAAGTATATACAGGATTCTGACTCTCGATTTAATTTTGCATCAATTATTATATTGTCGTAAATTAATTTTGAGTAAGATCCCCACTCCGTTATTTTATCGCGTACAATTTTTAGATTTGTTAATAGTTTTTGCATGGGTTTGATGAATAATATTGAATGGATAGTAATTATGTGATAAATAGTATTTTTAGGACAAATATAATAAATTAAAGAATTTATTTTGGATAACATAATTATTTTAGATTAATTATAATATTTTTAGAATTTATGTTGTGGAAGGAAATTATTTTAGAATGATAAATGTTTTTAAAGAAGCTATTTTGGAAAAAGATTATTTTTGTATTATGACCGTGTGATTGATAGTTGTAGAACACGACATTTCATGTACATTGACACCAACATGTTGACACTCTTATTTATACTCACTCATGTCATATATGCACACCTGATTCATCGCTAGCTTATATAGTCATGTTCATCATATGATTTGTATAAAATTAGTTGTATTTATTTATTATTTCTTGTTTTGTTAAGAACCATTAGTGGTTCATGTCCTTAGTTGCCTAGCGTGTCGTGTACGAGACCTAGATACCTGTATATTGTTGACTTAGAAAGCGAGAAGAGTTGGGATGGGGAATTCTTGGTTCATGTGATAGGATGTGGATGTTTATGTATTTTCCAGGCTCGCACTAGTAGATCGTTTCACTCTGGGGTGGGTATGAGGAGCAGTGATATCGTGGTTGTATATCGTGGTTGTTGGTTATTTTCCAGGCTCGCACCAGTGGATCATTTCACTCTGGGGTGGGTCTGAGGAGCAGTGATATCGTGGTTTTATATCGTGGTTGTTGGTTATTTTCCAGGCTCGCACAAGTGGATCGCTTCACTCTGGGGTGGGTCTGAGGAGCGGGGATATCATTACACGTAGAAGTGAGATTTGGACCAGCGATCTGTTATAGGATAGCTAGTTACATGACATTGTTACTTAGATGATTATGGATTCTTGTGAGATGAGGACTAGTTATATTTCTTTTCATACATAGTTCGGGATTAATATTTAATTATCTACAATGTGAGACATATGGTATATACATGAGGGTTTTCTTGTTTGGATTAATTTGTTCGACGTACTACGTCTTTTGTTATAGATTTTTAAGTATTAATTCAATCTATTTGTATGACATGGTTACCTGGATGATTATTCTGATGGCTAGCTGCATGATCTTGTTACTCAGATGTTTATGATTTCTCCTGATTGTTATACTCTAGTAGCAGATTGTATCTAGCTTGTTAGTATTCTAGTTGCATGTTCCTATTGTTACTACTATTATTACATGATCCGGTTTCTGTTATTGCATTGGTAACTCTTCTATTATCTGTTATTGCCTTGGTCGTTCGACAGTTTCTTTCTCCCTTGTAGGATCTTACCGTGTGTCATGCACGCTGACGTACACCTGTTTTCTCTGGTGTACGTCAGATTTAGGAGACATACAACCTCAGTTTGGAATCGTACAGGAGCCAGATGATTCTCAGTAGGAGCTCCTTGCAGGTGGAGTAGAAGAGCAAGCTGAAGCGTAGTAGTTTTCTTCTATAGTAGCTGATGAACATTAAAACCCTTTTACCGTACTTTTCTTTAGTTGATGATGGATTTAGTATTTTAACAGTACTTTCTTTATGGACTATGTATTTCTTATTTTCTAGTTGGATTGTTTTGTAATAAGGGTATGTTTGACCCATATATTTTTATGTCTGGGATGATTTACTGTTGATGATATGTTTATTTCTTATTCTGGATTGTCTTTATATTCTTGTTATTGTGATCGGGGACCTGTGATTGAGATTTATGTATTTGACGCTTAGCACATTAGATTGAGAAGAAAAGAAAAAAAATGGTAGTGTATATTTTTTCTCAATCTAATACGTCGTGGGCTTGTTCACGTCTCGAATCCCCGATATTTTAGGAAGCGGGGTGTGACACTATTGGACGAAGCTCACTTAGGGTAGCTTCGATGTGACTTCTGCGAGCTTCACTGTGGCTTCGGTGGACTTTGCTATGTGGCCCACATGGACTATTTGGGCAAAGCTCGTTTTAGGTGAACTTCACTTGAAATTTCACTTTGACTTGGTCTTGAGAGCGAGCTTCATTATAACATAGGTGAGCTTTCCTATGGCTTAGGCGAGCTTTGCTGGTAAGTTCAGATTTGACTCAAAATCTTACTTGAACTCATTTATTAACGCGACCGACTTGAGGATACCTTTCAACTCGACTCAGAGTCTAAATTGGAGATGCATTTCGCCCTAGAATTAGAGTTTGACTTGAGAATGCCTTCTGACTCGGCCTAGAGTCTGACTTGAGGACTGACTCAAACTTAGGTCCTCTTTGGCTCAGATGTAGTCATGTTCGTATTTGATCTAAGTGAACTTCATTATAGCCTATCATAGGCTAATGCTTGAGCTCATCTAAAGTGTCTAGCCTATGGGTGTTTACTTTTTGGACTCAAACTCAACACTAGTCCAATAGAGTATATTTTAACTGTTTACAAGAGTGCATCAACTTCTAGTTATGCCTTCCTACTGAATGGCAGGGTCATTTTATGGTGTAGTAAAAGCAAGAGTGCATTGTTCTTTCCACCATTGAGGTAAAATATGTAGCGGCATGTGTAGTAGCAAAAGAGGCAGTTTGGCTATGTAGATTCTTAGAAAATCTAGTAATAGTGCCACATGCAGAGGATAAGGTGATCCTTTATTGTGATAGCATGTCGGTAATTGCCCATTGGAAAGACCCAAAGTATCATGGGAAATTCAAGCATATCCAAATTCGATACCATTTCATCAAGAAGCAAGAAAATGAGGAGGTCGTGCTGAGGTACATCCCTACAAGTCAGACGATCGTGGATCCACTGATGAAGGGAATAGCCAATTAGTGGTTCATTCAGCACACTAGAGCCTTAGGGCTACGTCCATGGTGTCATTTTGAACTAGTTAGGACCTGAGATACTTAGGATACTATGGATGGTAGCTTTATGAGACATTTTTTATTTTTGATAGATATTTTCTCATCTATATTTATGCACATCTGGGATTAGCTTATGTCTTAATATTGTTTGATTATTTTGGCATGGAGTATATTTGTATGTAATGTGTATAGTGTTATTTTGGCATGGAGTATATTTGTATGTAATGTGTATAGTGTATACAAAGAGCACTAGGTGTACCATTATAAAGTTACATCAAGAGGTAGGAGCTCTTATCACACAAGAGATCCCCTTTGGAGTTATGGCAGTTACCAAAGTTGAGACCAAGTGCCGGATGTCATTTGGCTAGAAGCAATGATACCACTATTGCATTACTGGGTATGGCAATAGTGGGAACGCTCTATTAGTTGACCCGACTAGGTCAGAATAAGGTTTCTACATACTTATATGTTAAAGCAATCGAAGTGAAAACCCCAGTCCACTTTACCTATTTACTATCAGCCAAACTAGCGATCTGACTTGGCGTATGGGATGCAAGCTTGTCAGGAGATCCCAGGCATATTGCGGGGCAATATGGCTGGACAAGTTCATTATAAGGTAATGAGACTTAGGTATGTATTGTATTCATTTGATGATGTATGCTCTCAGGGAGAGAGAAGTAATACCGTAGCACGTAGCTATATGACGTGTGCTTAGAACAAAAATAAGGAGATCGAGGGATGGATCCCTGCTCCCTCGCTGTGTGAGCCTGTTTGTGGAAAATTTGATGTAAAAGAAATGAAAGAAAAATTAATTTGTATTCTCTCAAAATCGATTACATGTTTGTGGAAAATTTGATGTAAAAGAAATGAAAGAAAAATTAATTTGTATTCTCTCAAAATCGATTACAATTTGGATTCCGATTACAAAAGAGAGGAGAATGAATTTAATTCTCCCCTTTGTTTAAAACTGGGTTCTTCTTGATAGCGATGGAGTGCCTCCTTCGATTGCTCGCGTCGAATTCGCTCTACGTTGATGATCCGACCGTCCTATCTCACGAGAACAATTAACTTGTGTGACAAGTTTGTTTGAGAAGTCTTAATGAGTTTAAGAACTCAGAACGAGTTGGAAACTCTAAAAAGAGTTGTTGAAAACTGAATAATCGATTAGTGTAATTAACTTTGCGTTGCAAGTTTAATTAAGAACTCTTAACGAGTTTTAGAACTCAGGGCGAGTTGAAACTCTGTAACAGAATTGTTAGAACCAAAAATTCAGTTAATAGCCAAGTAGATCTGCCGTTGGTGAAGGGATTCTCTGAGATTTGATTAACTAACTGCCGATTAGTTCGTTGATCTTCAGGAAAATCGCCTTCTCCGTGCGGTTTAGCTGTCGAGACCGATCAACCCTTTACTCAGTTGAGTAATGTGGTTATTTATAGGGGGATAAGGGGTGTAACCAACCCCTAAATCTGCTCCTATGTGGGTGAGAATCCCTCAGAATGTAGGATAAATGGTTGTTAGGCCGTTCAACCTGTGTTTGAACAAGTCAAACGCCTAACTTGATGTTCTGAGTCTTAACTCTGCGCCTAAGGTTTGAGACGCGAGTTAAATCTCTGCTAGAGATTTGAAACGTACAGGCCGCTCGTGTGCTGAATCTCAACTCTGCGTCTTGAGTTTGAGACGCAGGGTTGAGTGTTTGCTGAAGAACGCACAGTCTGTGCATTTTGTGTTTTAACTCTGCATTGCATAGTTGAATGTCTGCTGGAGAACGCACAGTTCATATGTGTTTTGAGTTTGGGAAACGCAGAGGTAGACTCTGCATTTGGGAGAGGTTGTTGGCTTGTAACCTCGTCCATTACAACATCGCAAAGGCTACTGCTCATTGATCTTTGCTTGTTATGGGGTGTGAAAGTCGTCAGATTGTAACTCTCACAGTTGGTTATGAAGGCTACTGAATAGAGTTTTCATCATGTAACTCTTCTTGATCTATGTGAAAAGTCCTCTGTTTGTAGCTTTTGTTTGTTGAAGCTTGATGGGGATCAGCTATCTATTGTGATTTTTAGACAGCCTACAGAACCCCCTCTAAAGTTTTCGAAAGTTCGCGGTTGATTGGGATGAATTTTCGGAATACTTTGGATCCCAAAAGGTTATTCACTTCGTCTAATTTGAAGACATTGTGAACTTGGTTGTTGGAATGCTGAAATTATGTTTCTTCGAACCAAACAAGATAGCTTTTGAGTTTTGATGACAATGAACTTAGTCAAACAAACTAAATCCCAAGTCATCGTCAGACTCGCTAACAGGCTCGTCATTCTTCTCTTTTTCCTTAGAGGCAAGAGCAGCAGCATTCTCAACAGATGCCACAGAGATAACAACAACAACAAGGACGTTCTTGTAGGCATTGACGAACATGTGAAGCGTAGCTGCAAGAGTTGGGTAAGAGAGAGTCAAGGATAGCGAAGCAACTACAGAAACACCAACTGCAAACTTGTCAACGAGGTCATCCTCCGTGAGGTTGAGCACCTCTGGGCTTAAGACAGATCCATTGTCATAGACAGAGAGAATCGTAAGCCCATATGAGAATGGCTTTATCCCAAGTTTAGTCAGGAGGGCAGCCTCAGAGGGACCCACTTTATTTCCTTTCTTGATCAGCTCAACTGGGGTGATGATTTTAGCAATATCATCATTACTCTTTGTTGGGATGTTAAGCCATTTAGAAGAATGAGTTGCGCGTAGCTCCTGTCTTCATTAATCTTGGTGGGAACGTTAAGCGATTTAGAAGAATGAGTTGTGCGTAGCTCGTGGCTTCATTAATCTTTGTTGGGATGTTAAGCCACTTAGAAGAATGAGTTGTGCACAGAATTACGTTTGACAGTTTTAGCGTTGCCGATGGTAATCTGTTTGTACTCATCCAATAGACTCCCCAGCGGAGTCGTCTGTTTCTTCTCGGCTTTGGTCACCTTGATAGCTAACATCAGTCTTTCTCTCTATTTATTAAAGCTATGTTTTGGCTTTAAACGTTGAGAAATTCATTTGATAGCGTTCAAAACGCACAGGTGGATTCACATGCTTGAAAATTGAAATGCAGAGTTGAACTCTGCGTTCAGAAGGTCAACCAACGTAGACGCACAGGTCGTGTTTGGCAGGATTCTAGGCCTAGAATCTCGCCCTGATTTGATAGCTCACAGCTGTCTATAAATAGACCGTTGGGGTCAAATCAAAAGTCATCCGACTTTTCATCTGTCTTCTTTCGAAAATCTTAACGAAAATTTCGTTTTGAATTCCGGTGAACCCTGTTCATCTTCTCTGATCATCATCCTTAATGGGTCCGAGAAAGAAGACTGTCTCCCATCAAAGGTCGGCCGCTGCCACTGCTCCGAGTTCTCGGTCAACCTCGGTTGTCGGTGGTGATGAAACTCAGGCTGGTGCGCCGTCGGTACAGGCTTCTCTCGTCGGTAGTAAGTATCGACCTTCATGGCCATAAAACTTGCTTCAGTGAGTTCTCTGAAAACCCTAGATGGGTTCTTGTGAATGAGGAAGATGACTCGTTTTGATATTGTAACGTAGAGTTGGAACTTTGCGTTTTGAATTTGAAACGTTAGGGTCCGACTTCTGCGTTAATGAGTTTTGACGCATGGTCTGGGCTGTACGTTAGAAAGTTTAACGCAGAGTTTGACCTTTGCGTTGATAAATTTTAACGCCAGGTCTGAATTGTGCATTTGAAAGCTTGACGCAGGGTTCGACCTTTGCATTGATAAATTTTAACGCCAGGTCTGAATTGTGCGTTTGAAAGCTTGACGCAGGGTTTGACCTCTGCGTTTGATAAAATTTTAATGCCAGATTTGAACTGTGCGTTTGAAAGCTTGACGCAGGGTTTGACCTCTACGTTTGATAAAATTTTAACGCCAAATTTGAACTGTATGTTTGAAAGCTTGACGCAAAGTTCGACCTTTGCGTTGATAAAATTTAACACCAGGTTTGAGCTGTGCGTTCGAAAGCTTGACGCAGAGTTCGACCTCTGCGTTGATAAAATTCAACGCCAGGTTTGAGCTGTGCGTTCGAAAGTTTAACGCAGAGTTTGACCTCTGCGTTGATAAAATTCAATGCCAGGTTTGAACTGTGCGTTCGAAAGTTTAACGTAGAGTTCAACCTCTGCGTTGATAAAATTCAACGCCAGGTTTGAACTGTGCGTTCGAAAGCTCTCACTCCTCTAAGGATTTTGACTAAGGTTCTCTTTGTTTTATTTCCTCGTTGACTAATTGAGTACTTTTCTCTTTTGTAGTGCCTTACTCCCGCGAACCTCTTACTCTTCGTCACCATTTCGGGCGCGAGGGTGGCGTGGATTTAAATATGCAATTCAATCTGCGTCAGGAGCTCCCAATTTTTCAGGATGCAGACAAGGATTTTGTTACCCTGATTTCCCATCCAAGCCCAACTGTACTCAGGATTTTGGTGATAGATGCCAAATTCAAAACCGACTCCCACAAAAAGCTCACCAAACCGGCATTCATGTTTGGCGATCATGTCGTCATCCAAAAAGAGATCGTGACTGATGGCCATTATAAGTGGTTGAGGCAAATAGGAGATCACCGCTTCTTCCTCCCTGATATGCATAAGATGTTTCCTATCGCTTATTATCAGCGTGCTTCTGTCTCTCGACATATGGATTGGGACCTTGTCCGGGAGCAGGATGGGGTAGCTGTCGGGGCTTTGACTTACACAGGTGTACACACTATAGGTTACAACCACCAGGTGTTAGCTTTGGAACCCTGCCTATTCTTAAGGGGATATCCCGTTGGAGAAACAGCTAGCATAGCCAACACTTTCATGCAGAGATTTTTGGATGTAAAAGGGGAGTTCCCTCCTTCAGTATTCAGAACTCCCGGATGGGTTCATTCTTCCCGAACGGGGTGGTGGGCAAGAATGACAGGGTTCATGTTGACAGAGCTAGAGGAATCATTAGCTCGATTTGGACTCAGTTGCCCTATAATGGCTACCAGATGCGGCATTGACTGCAACTATTATAAGTTTTTCGCTATTCTGGAGAAATACAACCCGGAGACGTGTACATTCTTCACACCTGTGGGGGAATTAGGGTTTGCCCTCCACGGAGACGTGTACATTCTTCACACCTGTGGGGGAATTAGGGTTTGCCCTCCACGAAATGTATGACGTTTTGTGTCTTCCTTTTGGAGACTTGCCCTATGAGGAGTTCATCCCAGGGTCAAATGAGCTTAGGATTTTGAAGGAGATGCATCCTGACGTCTATGACACTCTATGGGAAGTAATGTGTCATTTTCAAATCTGCACCCAATTGACGGGGACACGAGGACGAGGTATAAAGCAGCTATCCTGGGCTGAATATCTATTCTAGAATTTGTCCTACAAAACTGCCGATGTGTCTCGTCGGAGTGTGAGCACCCCTGAGACGATCCAAGCTTTGATCAACGATGCTACGGCCCATTATGTCAATAAGGGATTAGAAGAGGATTTTCCTATGCAGACTGAATTTGAAAGTTTCCATCACCAGGCTGCTGTGCCTATTTCTGACATGGCCTTGTTGGCAGGCTTTCTCATGCTGTGGCTAAAGTGGTGTGTAGCCCCTACCAGGCCGATAGATGTTGTGATGATAGAAGTGGTCTACCCAGCAGTTCTCTTGGCTTATGGGAGGCCCGTAAATTTGCTTTCAGCTATGACGTGCTGTCTGCAGCACGGTTTGAGGGAGCTATGTCTTGAATTTATTCAGGTGAAAGAGACATGCTCTGGAGAAAAGAAGAGTTTGGTGACTCCAAACCCTCGAGTTCCCCTACCGTATACCTATTTGATGGCATGATATGTATCCTACTGTCCTCTTTTGATGAGTGCCTCATCTCCCTCGGACAAAGGATTCGTCCCTTTTGTACAGAGATTGGAAGGAGCTACTTGGGAAGGCACATATGTAGTGAGGGTTCGTCAAATCTTGTCGAGAGACCTCAACTATCACCTATTCCGCTGTTTCCCAGACTTTGAAGGCGGTGGCTATGGGCAAGTGTTCCAGGATATAGCTAGCACAGATGGTTTTACCCGTTTAGATGGAGGGGTCTTCCACTGGCTCTTGAACATTAGACCAGGTTATCTTCTCCTTAGGCAAGGTGATAAATGTATAATTGAGTCGTATCAACCGTACAGATTTGTTCGGCAATTTGGATACGATCAATTATACATTAGGAATCCCCGGAGTCAGCTTGCAATTGTTGGTAACATATACGAGGGGGCTCGGGCCTGGTACTACTCTACCGCAGGCTACACTAGAGCTACCTTTAGGTTACCTCACAAGACGCCTAATTCTCTCCTCTCCATAGCTTTCTGTAACTGGTATCACACAGCTTCCAAGATACCTGATTACATGTTGAATTTGTTGGGGCTACGGGAAATTAGGAAGATGTACTCATCCAGAAGAGGATCCTGGGTATCTCGTCTGAAGGGAATTAATGAGTTCTTATCTTATGAAGATGAGGCTGAAGAAGAAGAATGAGATCTGGGACCAGAGAGTGCTCCAGTAGCGAGCCCTAAGGCTGCTGAAACTCCAAGAACAAAAGCAGTTAGAAAGAGGGCTCTTACCGAAGAAGAAGCAGTTCAGTACGAGAAACGTACTCGTAGGAAATTATTAGTAGAGAAAGAGGGCTCTTACCGAAGAAGAAGCAGTTCAGTACGAGAAACGTACTCGTAGGAAATTATTAGTAGACCCTCCTTCTCAGAAACTAATGGCGGATGCTTTCAAGTCTGCTGGGAGAGAGGAGGAACAAGAATCTACTGTTGCCAATCATCCCCTCCATACAGGACTTCGCTCTAGGGGTCCCGCTTTTTCTAGTGAATTTTCTTCTTATCATCCTTTGGAAGAAGAGGGCGGGGATGAGTCATTGATTGGGGATGTGGAGTCTTCTCCTACCATGGACCCTATCATTTCACTATTTCCATGTCAGCCTTCAGATGCTACTCTTCTGACTACGGAGACGTCATTTGTAGTGTCTCCTGCTAAAGAGATTAGGCCTCCTACAGATGAAAGTCAATCTCCTGCTGCTTCTGTGTTACTGTCACAGACGGGGGCTGCTATTCCTAGTCCAACGACCGGCATTATGACTAAAGCGGATGCCACTGCAAGTTCTCCTGGATTATCGACTGCGGATGATGAGGAACTGTTAGACTATGGGACCTCTTCCCGTAGCGATGATGCTGACGAGGAGGAAGGTGATGGTAGTGAGGAGGAAGGTGATGGTGATGAAGATTCCACCGGCTGGGTTGATCTGCCACCACCTTCTTTTGACAAGGCATCTGCTTATGTTCCTTCTTCCCCTCTTAGTAAAGATTACACCTGCTGGTTTCTCTAGACTTTTCTTTCTTTTGTGCTAACTGCTCTTTTGTGCAGGTTCTCCAACTCATGAGGCCACTGATAAGACTTTGTCTCCCAAACAACAAGCAACAATTGTCTCTCTCCCCGAGCCAACGCCGATAACGACTACTTCTTTGCCAGAAGAGTCCCCCCTGCTAACGATTTCTCTTAAGTCTGCGGGGAACGGAGAGTGCGCTGAGTTCAGACCATGCAGGGACGCTCATGACTCTTCCTTCCAGTCCTTCACAACTGGATATTTCTATGGCTTCCCCAGCTTCTTCACGATCGTCGCCAACAGTTCTTGCGCCGGTGTCCACCATTTTAGGCTCTCCGATTACATCTCCTGTAAAGTCTTTAAGTCCAGTGGTCATCCCCTCCATGCTTAAGATTCTTGTGCGACCTCTGGAGGATATGATGAAGGTGGCTATTGAGGAGGTTGGTGCCGGACGAGCTACATTTGACTCTTTTAAACCAATACTCATGCCTTTCTTGAGCGGCATTCGATATGTTGATGACGCTCGCTGGTTTTAGCACTATTCAGAGAGTATCTCTTAATTGGAGAAGGATCTGAGGGCTTTGGAGGAGTTGCACAGTGTTGATCTTGCTGTCCAAATCACGTTAACCTTCGATGATCTCAGGGCCGAAGCGACTCGCCGACATGAAGTTCTTCAAGAGAGCATCACTGAAAAGGAGTTCGAGATCACATCCTTACAGGGGCAATGTTTTCAAAAGCAACAGGCCGTAGTTGCTTCTAACACTGCCATACAAACATCTCGTGCAGAAATTGATCGGTTCAAGGTGGAGTTGGCTCGACACGAGGCTGAGCTCGCGCAAGAAGAAGAGATCTTGAAAAGGCTCACACTAGAAAGCGTGAAGACATACACCACCTATCGTTCATCAGTCCAGGATCTTGAACTTATCCAAAAGGAAGCTATCGCAATGACACCGGATGAGAACGAACTTAAGAAGAGAGCTGAGGTACTGGTACAAGCCGCTCATGAGGAGAAGCTATCTGTTATTAAGTCCCGGCTCGCGTCTTTCAATTTTACTAGCCCAGGGGCTTAATTGTGTATTGTCCTTTTTGTTTGACAAGAACAAGGTTTTTGTATCACTTCGTAATATTTCTGAGTAAAATAAAAAGAGTGATTTTGGCTTTTCTCTATTTATTGCATATGTCGTGTTCTGACTTGCAACAATGAAATTATATGAAGAATGCCAAATTTATAGAATTTCCTTTATTATCATTTAAGATAATTCTAAAAAAACTTTAACTTGTCGGGGGATACGTATTCGTTACTCCCTTAGGATATGACTCGTTCAATAGAATTCTTCCTGTGTTATATATTTTTTTTGTTATAAACACTGAAAGAAATCTGCAAGTGCCAACTTAAAAATCTCTTTATTATCATTCGCAATAATTTCAGAAAATCTTAATATGTTGGGGATGGGTATATGAACACTTGTTATTCTTACGTATAAGAATCAACTGGTTCAAACGAGTTGGAACTGTTAGAGGTATATTATTAACATAACAAGAAGAAATATTATGATCAGGGCAATTTTGAGGGCTTATCGCTCTATTGAAGAGAGTCGATAAGTTGATTTTTGTCAGAGGTGTAATTTTAACGTGACAAGAAAGATATTGTGATCGGAGCAATTTTGAAGACTTATCGCTCTATTGAAGAGAGTCAATAAGTTGATTTTTGTCAGAGATGTAATTTTAACGTGACAAGAAAGAAATATTACGATCTGAGTAATTTTGAGGACTTATCGCTCTATTAAAGAGAGTCGATAAATAGATTTTTGTCAGAGGTGTAATTTTAACGTGACAAGAAAGATATATTACTATCAGGGCAATTTTGAGGATTTATCGCTCTATTGAGGAGAGTCGATAAGTAGATTTCGTCAGAGGTGTGATATTAACGTGACAGGAAGAAATATTATGATCGGGGTAATTTTGAGGACCTATCGCTCTATTGGGGAGAATCGATAAGTTAATTTTGTCAGAGGTGTGATATTAACATGATAAGAAGAAATATTTTAGTGTCTCGCTAGGGAGGACTTGCTAACTGATTTATCATCGAAGTGATGAGTTGTGATACTTGTGATTTGAACAAGATTTGGAAGTGATGAGTTGTGATACTTGTGATTTGAACAAGATTTGGGGAATTTTATCACCCCATTGAAATGAGTTGATAAACTGGTTATTTACTACTCGATTTGAACAAGATTTGGGGAATTTTATCACCCCATTGAAATGAGTTGATAAACTGGTTATTTACTACTCTGCTACGAAGAGTTAATAAACTGACCATGATTTGCGTAATTTTGGAGACTTATCATTCCATTGATGAGAATCGATAAGTGGATTCTGACAGAGGAATTATAGCCATATCTGTATTGATGCCAGCTAAATTCAGACTCTGTGGGGATAATGATCGCTTGAGGTGTAATATTAACCTGACGAAGATTTAAACTCTGCTGAGGAAATACAGAGATTTAACAACACTCTGTTAAAAGAATTCATGACTTCGAAAACACAAGTGTTGATTCTTCTTTTTAGAAGAGTTGCAACGCAAAGGTAACCCTTGCGTTTAAGGTTCAAAACACAGAGTTAAAAACTCTTGTAACACAGGTTTAAGCCTTGCGTTTGGGAATTGGACGCAGAGATGAGCTTTGCGTTAAAGTCAACCGACTTTATCTATTAACGCGGAAGATCGTGTTTTAGAGCTGGTTGGGATTCTCTCCTAGTATCTCGCATCAATTTAACAGATTGGCGGCTGTTATAAATAGACCTGTGTGGTCACATCAAGAGTCATTCGACTCTTTCTACTTTTGGCTTGATTCTAAGAACGAGAATTCTCGTTTGAGTTTCGATTAATTCTCCGATGAACTCCATCTTCTCCGATCAACTACACACATGGCGCCTAGGAGGATGAGTTCAGGTTCTAAGAAAATTGCCAAGGCGGCTTTAGAGGCATCGTCGGCCGAGAACACCGACAATTTTGCTGCTCTCACGAGCGCCTCGACATTGCCGTCGCTATCGTATGGGCCTCGTTGCCGTGGTAAGTGGTGGCCATGGTAACTTGTTTCGATAAGTTTTCTGAAAACCCTAGATGGGTTCTTATCAACGAGGAAGATGACTCGTTTCTTTATAATTGGAACGCACAGTTGGAACTTTGCGTTAATCATGAACTCCGACCGTGAGTTTGGACTCTGCGTTAAAAATGTAGATATTGAATAACGCAAATTTTGAAGTCTGCGTTTAAGATCAACAATGTAGATTTTGAAGTCAGCGTTTAAGATAAAGAACGTAGATCTTGAAGTCTGTGTTTAAGATAAATAACACAGGTTTTGAAGTCTGCGTTTAAGATAAATAACGCAGATCTTGAAGTCTGCGTTTAAGATAAATAACGCAGATCTTAAGGTCTGCATTTAAAATAAATAACACAGATCTTGAGGTCTGCGTTTAAGATAAATAACGCAGATCTTGAGGTCTGCGTTTAAGATAAATAACGCAGATCTTGAGGTCTGCGTTTAAGATAAATAACGCAGATCTTGAAGTCTGTGTTCAAGATTAGAACTTGAGGTCTGCGTTTAAGATAAATAACGCAGATCTTGAAGTCTGTGTTCAAGATTAGAAACACAGATTTAGGAGCCTGGGTTAAGGATTAGAAACACAACTTTTAAAGTCTGCGTCTAGTCTAGTTCCTTCCATTGGCAGCTCCCTTTAGTTACTAATTTCTGTTTCTTGTTTTGCAGTGCTTTTTCCTAATGTGCCGCTTCTGCCGGAGCAGCATTTCAACCACACTGATGATCCAGAAGTAGGGAGAGCTTTTGGTCTTCGCAGAGAGATTCCTTTATGCACTTTTCCTAGCTTGGAGCGGACACATTTAATTAGGTTTGGCGGGTGTTCCACCCTTAGGGCTCTGATCACTGATCTGGATTTAGAAACCCCTGCGGGTCTGGATCAATAAGTCAAACCATCGTTTTTGTTCGGAGACCATATATCTGCTGATGGCCAAGTTAGGTATATAGAATATTCCCAGATGCTGCGAAGAATCGATGATCATTTATTCTTTCTTCCAAGCATGAAGAGAATGTACCCGCTTTCATACTTTCTGAGTGTCGGTGGTCGCAGAGGTTTGGCCTTCGATCTTGTCAAGGAGAAGGAGAACATCTCATTTGGATCTGGTCGATCATCTCGGGTACACATTGGTGGGCAGCTCAAGGGTCTGAGGCCTGACAGATTTGAGAAAAAGGACCTTGCTCAGGAGGCACCTCTTCCGGCGAACATCTTCATACGCCAGTTCATTGCTGCTCGAGGCGAATTTCCTACACAAGCTTTTTGTTCTCCTGGTTGGTTGTTCTCTGGAGAGGATGGCTGGTGGACCTGGATGGTGGATTTTGTTCTTGAGGAACTCAAGGAGCCTCTCGCTTAGTCTGGCCTTACAATACCAGTACAGGCTACAAGGCGCGGAATCGCTTAGAATTATCCCTTTCTCTTTGCTATGTTAGAGCGGTATAATCCGGATAGCTGTACCTTTTCACGCTCGTCGGGGAGTTGGGATTTGCTCTCCACAAGATGCATACAGTATCAAGACTATCCTTTGGGCAAATGCCCTATGAAGAATTTGTTCCAACAACTGAAGAACTTTCCATCCTGAGGACTGCTCATCCAGAGATATACAACACTTTTTAGGAGTTGATATGTCATTTCCACATCTGCGCTCAGGTCGCTGGGATGCGTAGGGGTGGTCTCATGCATACTGCCTGGGCAGATTACTTATTTCAGAACCTGGGTCAGAAAGACTTGATGGTGACCCATCTTACTGTAAGCTCTGCTAAGAGCATTAAAGCTCGCATCAAGGCCCCTAATGCTATTTATAGGAACAAGTGTTTAGAAGATGGATTTGAAGCTGACAGTGAATTTGAAAGTTTTCATCATCAAGCTGCAATTCCCATCTCTGACACGGCCCTCCTTGCTGGTTTCCTGATGCTATGGTTGAAGCGGTGCGTCGTGCCGTCGAAACCGGCTGAATCGATCTTAGTTGAGGTAGTCTACCCATCCGTTCTCCTAGCTCATGGAAGACCTCTAAGTCTTCTCTCTGCAATGATAGGTTGTCTGCAGAAAGGCTTACAAGATTTGATTTCTGAACTCCTCGACGTTAAGGAGATGAATGTTGCTGGGAGGAAAGTTTGGAAGACTCCCCAACCCCGTGCACCAATGCCCTATACTTATTTAGTGGCTTGGTTTATGCTGCATTGTCCCTCTTTGATGACGGGGATCATACATAATAATGACACCTATGTTCCTTTCGTACAGAGGCTTGAGTTAGCCACATGGATGACCGTGTACATAGTCCAGGCTAGACAACTCTTGTCTTTGAAAGACAATTATGATCTTTTTTGTTGCCGCCCTTGTTTCGATGAGGCTGAAGAAGAAGGCCCGAAGTTTGGCGACGTAGTCTTCGAAGGGTCCTCGCTTTTAAACACAGGGACCTTCCAATGGCTTCTCACTATCAGAGTGGGCTACCTGGTTTTCGAACTAGGTGAGAGATGTATAATTGAGCCATACGTTCCCTCGCATTTTGCTCGACAGTTTGGGTTTGACCAGCTTTATGTTGGTAACCCTAATCCACGATTAGCTCACATCGGGAATCTATACGAAGGTACCCGTGCTTGGTATTTCTTTTCTGCCCGAGGGACTCATGCGTAGTTTACTCTGCCTAGTTTGCCGCCTAGTTTGCCGCCTAGTTGTTCCACCGTAGCGGACTTCCGCGATTGGTTTGACAAAGCTTCTCAAATCCCCGAATATGATATATATACTTCATGCATAAATGAAATCCGGGAACTTTATAAATCGAGAAGTGGTTCTGTCAGGACTCGATTACTAGGGATAGAGGATTATCTGTCATGTGAACGAGAGGCGGTCGGAATCGAGGAGATCCCGAAGGAGTTACCCGCTACTGAGCCTTCTGAAGAAGAGGATACTAAATAAGTTCTCGAGGGAGCACCCTCTCCCGAGCCTCGCTCCTTAAGATCATCAGGGAAGAGGCCCCTTACTGCTGATGAGGTAGGTGAATATGACAGAAGCATTCGCAAATGAAAACCCATCGCAGCTAAGAATTCCAATAAAGCCAAATTGATGGGGGATGCCATAAAGTCGGCGCGTGCTGCATCTCCTGAGAACAGAGGGGATACTATGCTTCAAGCTGCTCCTCCCGGTCCTGAGATGACAACAGGTGGGCGGGGGTCGGCCACCCCAGGTTCAGTGTCAAATATGCCCGAAAAGTTATCATCTGAAGCTATCCATCGCCCCACTCACACTGATTATGCATATTGCTTTATTTATCCGACTGCTCCACCCCCAAGCTCGGAAACTTTGAGGAAGCTTATTGAACAATTAGAGCATTGGATGTAAATGACTATCGACGTCGTTAGTCTCGGGGACGTGAGTTTCAAGGTTTTTGAACCCCATCTGCTGGAGTGTCTCGCCAAGATCGGGAACCAGGGGAATGCGTTATGGACCGATAATTGTCATGAGAGCATTGTTATTCTGGAATATGAATTGGAATTCCTTTCAATGCTACAACGCGACGACATAGGACCAGAAGGGGATCGGGCTCTTTCTCAGGCTAAAGCTTTGAGAGCACAACACCAAGAGGCTCTTCAGAAGAGTCTGTCTGAGACAGAATCTCGTATTGCCAGCCTACGTGGGGAGCATCTCCAGATACAAGTGGACATGGGTAGCCTGGCTATGGGTATCCGAGATACTGTGGTAGAACTTACCCGTACGGGTGTTGAGCTATCTCAGATAAATGCCCAATTAGCTAACGATATGGAAGTTATAAGAGGGCTAGCTGCTCACTGTGACGGGCTTTTCAAAGGCTATTGCGATAAAATTGTTGCTGCTGACAAGATTAGGCGAGAGCTTGCAGAAGTAGCACCAAATGAAGAGGAGCTCAAGAGCAAGGTAACAGAAGAAGTCAAAAAGGCTCGTGAGGAGAAAATATTGGCTTTGAAATCTAAGCTCAAGTCCTTTAGGTTGATGGGCCCCGACACTTAGGATTTGAATTGCTTTTTAGCTAGGGAATAATTTTGTATCGTTTTCATTTCAATTGTCTTCACTTTGTATTCACATTATCAATATTGAATGAAAATAATATCATTTTGCTTTTCATCATCTCTTTTGTTGAAATCTAGTTCAGTACAATGAAAAGTAATGCAAATGCCATAAGCATAGTGTTAACTTTGGCATGAAATCGAAATTCTCTTTATTATTACTTAGAATAACTCTAGAAAATTTTAATCGTCAGAGGTGTAATGTTAACATGACGACATACAAGATATGAAAATTAAAAATTATTTCCAAAATACCCTATGAATGGGCAACCCCCAGCCTGACTTGGCTGGGGTTTAGGGGGCTATATGATTTATGAAAAATATCTTTTAAGAAATTTCCCGTTAATTGGCATCATGAGCATGTCTCCTTTTTGATCAATGAGGCGATAAGCTCCATTCGAATAGACTGATTCTATTAAGAAGGGCCCTTCCCATTTGGGATTGAACTTCTCTTTGGTTTTGTGGGTTATTACCATGGGTCGTCTGTTGGCCAAAACTAAATCGCCTTTCTTAAAAATCCGTTCTTTAACCTTTTTGTTGTAGGCTTTAGAAATACAAGCTTGATATAATTCGATCTGTTGCTGAGCTTGAAGTCGTTTGTCGTCTAAGGCTTCAAGTTCTTGTAGATGTCGTTGATGTTTCTCTGCCTCTATCAGTCCAGCTGTGATAGCGACTCTTAGGGAAGGGATTTGAATTTCTAATGGCAGTACAGCTTCACAGCCGTATACTAAAGAGAACGGCGTAGCTCTTGTAGGGGTCCTCACCATTGTGCGGTAGGCCCACAAACATTCTCCAAGTCTTTCGTCCCAATCGTGTCGGCTCTTAGAAACAAACTTTTTGAGAAGTTTCACAATAGTTTTGTTAAAAGCTTCTGCAAGACCATTTGCTAGCGGATATTACGCCGTAGATGCGACACTTTGGATTCTAAACTTATCACAAAATCTCTGAAACCCAAAGCTAACAAATTGTGTCCCGTTGTCATGAACTATTCGCCTCGGGACTCCAAAATGGTAGATGACGTGATGTTTGATGAACTTGATTACATTTGAAGTCTTGACTTCTTTCAACAGGATTGCCTCCGCCCATTTGGAGAAATAATCGGTCACGGCCAGAATAAACCGGTGTCCTTTAGAAGTCGGAGGATAAATTGGTCCCACAATATCCATACCCCACATTTCAAATAGCCAGGACGCCGATGTGGGGTGTAAGTTCCCCCGTGCTTGGTGGATGAAGTCCCCATGAATTTGGCATGCGTGACAACGTTTAGCGTAGTCAACTGTGTCTGAGAACATCTTTGGCCAATAACAGCCGATTCGTCGGAGGCGATCTCCTAATTTAACTCCGGGATGATGAGCTCCGCACATTCCATCGTGAGCTTCCTTGAGGGCCTCTTTTGCTTCCTTTTGAGAAAGTCATCAAAGCAAAACTCCATCATGTGATTTATGATACAAAATTTGAGAAACTATATCGTAGTAGAATCGGAGGGCCTTTCGTTTGATAGTGGCCGCTTCCTTAGGGTCATCAGGCAAAATTCCATACAGGACGTAGTCGATATACGGGAATCTTCAATCCCTAGATTCCAGCTCCATCGAGATTGTATAGACTTATCCTATCAATGTCTTATCTGAACTTTCCTCTATAGGGATCTTGGAACAGTATAGCTTGCGTCCCGTGACTGGAATCATTGTTTCAGCCCCTGGTGGCAATGCTAGTGAAGTTGCCAAAGAGGCTAAAGCGTCTGCGTAAGCGTTCTGAGCCCGTGGAATGTATTCAATAAAGAAACCTTCGAACTTTTTAGCTTGCTTTAGTACTGCGAAGTAATACGGGATTAGATCCTCATGACGCACCTCATATTCCCCTCAGACTTGATTTACGACGAGCTGAGAGTCACCGTAAGCCTCGAGATGCCGAACATTGAGTTCTTCAGCAAACTGCATTCCTAGTAGCAGAGCATTATACTCAGCTACATTATTGGTGCAGGGCTCGATTAGGGAAAACCCTCTTGGGATCACGTGACCGTTTGGGGAAACGAACACCACTCCTACCACTGCGGTAATTGCTCCATGAGGGTTTGCTCTAGATGCACCGTCGAAGAATAATTTCCACACTTGCGTAGTTTCTTGACTCTAGATGCACCGTCGAAGAATAATTTCCACACTTGCGTAGTTTCTTGAGTTACACAAGCTTCAACGACTTCGTCGGGCAATTCTTCATACAACTTAGATGTCCCTGGCACCGGGTGATCAGCTAAGAAATCCGCCAATGCTTGACTCTTGACCGCTTTTTGGGGCATGAATTGCATGTCATATTGTGACAAGAGAATGTCCCATTTGGCGAGTCGGTAGTTTAGAGATGATGGCTTCGTCATCAGAACTCTCAAGGGATTCACCTTAGAGATGACGTGAATTGTTTGTCCAACTAGGTAATGTCGCATCTTTTGAACTGCGAATACCAAAGTGAGACATTCTTTTTTGACCGGATTATACCAGTGCTCGACTCCCATCATGGTTCTGCTTAAGTAGTAGATGGCTTGCTCTTGCCCTTGATCGTTGTTCTGGGCCAACAAAGCTCCTAGAGAATGATCCATAGCCCTTACATATAACAGGAATGGTTTTTCTGATATTGGGGTCACTAGAACTGGCGGTTGAGTGAGATATCTCTTAATCTCCTCAAATGTTTTTTGGCATTCTTCGTTCCAAACAAAAAACACTCCTTTCTTCATGAGTTTAGAGAAAGGTTGGCAGCGCCCCGAAAGATTAGATATGAATCTCCGAATGTAGGTCAGTCTGCCTTGCAAACCTCTAAGTTCTTTAAGATTCTTCGGAGGTGGCATATCTTGGATAGCACGCACTTTCTCCGGATCAAGAGAGATTCCCTTGGATGTGACGATAAATCCTAGGAATTTTCCACTTGATACCCCCAGGAATGATTTTGTTGGGTTCATCTCAGTTGATGTGCTCGCATGATACCGAACATTGTCTTCAAGTCTATAAGATGATCACTCTTATGTTGGCTTTTTACTGCTATATCGTCAACGTAGCATTCGATCTTCTTACGTAAGTATTCGTGGAAGATGGTATTCATTGCACGTTGATAAGTTGCACCTGCGTTTTTCAGGCCGAAGGGCATCACTGTGTAGCAATACACCACGTTGATAAGTTGCACCTGCGTTTTTCAGGCCGAAGGGCATCACTGTGTAGCAATACACCCCCAATAGGGTTCTGAATGCAGTATGCTTTTCATTTCAGGCCGAAGGGCATCACTGTGTAGCAATACACCCCCAATAGGGTTCTGAATGCAGTATGCTTTTCATCTTCAGGATACATCTTAATTTGATTGTATCCAAAGAATCCATCCATGAAAGACATCCTTTCATATCCGTAAGTATTATCGATCATGACATCAGTGATGGGAAGAGGAAACTCGTCTTTTGGACAAGCTACGTTAAGGTCGCGAAAATCGATACAAATTCGGACCTTACCGTTCTTTTTGGGGACTGGGACAATGTTGGCTACCTAGTCCGGGTGTTGCTCTTCCCTAACAAAACCTGAGTCTATAAGATTTTTAACTTTAGACTCAATTACTTCCATGATCTCTGGACAAAACCGACGTTGTTGTTGTTTAACGGGTCTTGCATCCGGATCAATGTTGAGACGATGCGTGGCCACTTTCGGGTCAAGACTAGGCATATCTTCATAATTCCAAGCGAAGACATCTATATATTCTCGGATGAGAGATATAAGGTCCTCTTTCTCAGATGTTGATAAGTTTTTAGCTATAAAGATAGGTTTAGGGTCAGATTCATCTCCCATATTGATCTGGATCACTTTATCTTCAGTGGGTGGTTCGCGTTGCTCGAAGTGCATATCCCATAAGATGTTGAGGCGTTTGATCCAATGATCATTGGTCGATTCGATTAACTCTTCGTCACCCCCTGCGTCTTCATCTGGATGACCAGTTGAAACCATGTTCACAGTCAGATTTTTAAAGAAAGGTCTGACACTGACGTCGGATTCCCAGGAAGATATTCCGGATGAATGATCGTGACGCAGATAATTACTAATTTCATTTTCTGAGATAGAGGGAGTTGTGACATAACCTAAGCCTCTTCCGGTTTTTTGATAATAATTCGGAGGTTTTCCTTCAGGGGTTAGAGACATTCGGATCGGGGTTCGCCTACCTTTCCCAAAATTTAAACCCTGTTTTTCATCAAAGTTATATCCCATTCGTTTCATTAAATGTATAGAATTGGGTTCGTGGTAATAGAATTGGGGGACTCCGTCATCTTCCCCCGAACTTCCTCGTTTGAGTTGTTCGGGTTTGACTTTACCAAAACAGATCGGCTTCTGCCCTTTCCTTTTGGATGAGACTTTGATGATAGCCTTCTGTGCATCTTCTACTTCTTTATCTGAAGTGAAGGATAACTTAATTGGCAATGTGAGGGATGCTTTTGCACACAATGTATGCCACGGGTTGGTACCTGCATTAAGACCATTCTCTATTTGTTTATTTTTAGAGGACACATCAGACAAGTACGCCAAAATAAAATCTTCATTAATGCACCATTCACCCTCGCTTGGTACATTATTATTACTCTCATCCTGACCCATTACATCTAGATTCAGTTCTTATGGACAATCTTCTTCAGGATCCGGTTCAATGTCAGCTTCGTTTCCGCTGTCCACATCTTCTTTCTCTTGAGATTCCAGGTAGAAAACGGAGTCGGTGTGAAAGTTTTTCACCCCTCGGAAAGGGTATTTTTCCGCAATCAGGGTTCGAACTTCTCCTTCATCATTAGCATATTTCATAACCTGATGTAGGGTAGATGGGACAATGCGGTTTGCATGTATCCATGGTCGTCCTAACAACAGGTTGTAGGACGTGTCCGCATCTATGATGTAACAAGTCACTTCGGACTTGAGATCTCCAATTTGACACCTGAGTTTGATTTTCCCCAGGGGCCGAGTGCTATTAGCGTTGAAACCAAAGATAGTGGTCTGGGTGGTATTCAGCCGATGCATAGGAATCCCTAAGACCTGCATGACCCTATAAGGTATGATGCTGAGCGCTGAGCCTGGGTCTACTTGGACACGACTAATTTCGGAGGATCCGATATACCCCGTATAGTACAGTGGTCTGTCATGCTTGTGTTTGACCTGCATGTCTTCCTGCGTGAACGATATGCAAGGTAAACTCCTCGCTGCTTGCAGACATTACAGGCAAGGTTGATCTTCAGAGGCTTCAGGGATCGGAGCGACTTGTGTAATAAAGCTTTCTGTATTCTTTAACGCTTCGATCAGAGCTTCCTTGGTGGTTTTGGATAACCTCAGGAGCTCATATAGAGTAATCTTGGCCGGTATGTTGGCCAGTTGTGCCATGACATTGAATTGGAAAGGAGCGCTCGACTCCCCAAATTCCTAGTGAAGATTTTTGTTGAATCGGAGCTCCTTTTGTTTCCCTTTATCGACCGGCTTCTTTGGTACAGAACCCCCAGCATCTTAGGGCTGTTCTTTAGCTTCTTGAGCATTCTGGTTGTATTCTCTCAAGTAAGCCTTTCCAGACTGAGTGCCAGGGTTGTCTCCTGGGTATGCTGCCAGGGCAATCCTCTCTTCTTCTGAGTTAGTAAGAGGTTTGAGGTGATCATCATTTTCATTAACAGAGGGGCTAATCATATTGGATGACTTAACCTTTCCTCCCTTCTTTTTGGACGTGGTTTTCGTCCACTGCCAATCTTCTACCAGGTCGAGATGTACCCACATGATCTCCCCTTTTGGGGTAGTGAGGGGTACCAACCCCCTATCCTTCTGACTATACAAGTCAGTGTTTTTCAGGTGCATTTCTCCTTTATGAATGGAGACAACACCATCTGCGGCCGCTACCGGAGGGAAGTCGCCGAATTGGACCGCTATCATATTGGTGGATACGGTCTTTTGCTCTGGCTTCAAGGTGAGCACATTAGCATTCACCAAAATTTGGAGGATGTCTTTAAAGACATAGCACCTTCTGGTAGGATGTCCTAGGAACCTGTGATAGCGGTAATAATTAGGATCATCCACCTTCCCTGCTTCATCCGGCTTCTTGATTTCGGGAAGCTGTAGCTTGTTATTCTTCCACAGTAACTGGAACAAGGTATCTACATGCTCCTCTTTAAATGAATACTGCTTGGGCACTCTTTGTTGATTCGGTGTCTTGCCTTGTTTAGTAGGTGGTGATGCTCGCGTGTTGGCGTCGGCTGCCAAAGTCTCCTTTCCTTTAGACCGCTGGACATTATGATGATTGTGTTGTTGTTGCGGTTTGGGTTGTGTAGCTTCTTCGGCTTTAACTCGAGCGATGATCTCTTCGGCTTGTTCTCCTTGCGATACCAGTTGCCTCCAGGAGCGACATTTTGCTACTCTCATCTGAGCAAGGAGTTGTGTCTGCAAGTTGTGCCTGCAAGTTTCAACCAAAGTTGATTGGATCATACCTGAAGGGCATCGCAACGCCATGCTGCGGAATCTCTCCACATAGGTCTTGATAGATTCTCTCTTCCTCTGCTTAGTGGCGAGAAGAGTCGGGACTGAAACTTCCGTATCGTCCTCGAAGAACCTGGCCAAGAAAAACCTTTCCAAATCTACCCATTTCTAAATAGATCCGGCAGGCAATTTCATGAACCACTCGAAAGCAACCCCTTTAAGAGTACTGATGAACAGCCGAGTCAGGATGGCGTCGTTTGCTACCACATCTCTAGTTTGAGACTTAAAGTAGTAGATGTACTGATTTGGTGATCCTGTGCCATCGAACGGTTGCAAGGTAGGGGCCTTGAACTTTGGTGGGTAGGGAGCTGTATCCCACTCAGCAGGATAAGGTCGTACCACCCCTTCTTCACGGAGTTCGCTTCTATTGGCGATTGCGTTAAGGCGAGCTTCTAGTTCATCCACCTTAGAGGATTGAGGGTGTAGCTCTTTTTCCATCTCCTTCTCATTTTCAGAAGAGGATTCCAGGTTGTGAGTCTCACGATCTGAATGTTCGTGTGCTTTCTGCTTTCCCTTTGACGTTGTCCTCCGGGAAGTTTTAGGTTTTTGGCCTTTTTCGGCAAGGAGCTGGGCCAACATATCCTTCATTTGGAGAAGTGTCTCCTGTTGCGCCTGGAGCATGCCATGATGCTCGTCAACTCTCTTAGTTAAGTCTTTAGGGTTTCCCGTCATGTAAGCAGAAACCTCTTGTGCTCCAACAGAGCTTAAAGATTAAGATTCGGCAATTGCCGAATGTTCATCACCCGAAGTAATCCCCTTAGCCAACTTTTGATAGTCAACCGAATGGATAGCTCCTGTCCGAGTCCGAGTATGCCGGTATACTCCTTCGAATTTGTTACAAATTTCCCGAACAGTCGGAGAATGACTTCTTTGTGACTCATTAGAATTGGGATGCGAGGCTTTTCCTCTACCAATCACGTTGATAGTGACCTCATGATATTCGATCTCAGAGGCCTTCTTTTTGTGGCGACGTTGTCGTTTGGCAGGTCTAACGACATTCGTCAATCTGTTGAATACGGATTGCCGAGGTTTAGATGTACAACAATGGCATTCCGAAAGAACTGCAGAAATAAGTCGCTCACATTGGCATGAATGAGCCCCTTGTTGTGTTGGTCTTCCTCTTGACAGTAGCTCACGCAAGTCAGAAACCTGGGAAAAATCTTGTGAGGGTGGAGATGGAACCCCCTGCCCCTGGGTGGGTTGGACATGAACTTTAAATTCATGATGACTCCCTTGAACCCGACGGACCATGTCGTGTTCTTGAGAAGAAACGCGAGGGTTGCGTTTAGGTTTATAAACACTAGGCCGAGGCCTGTGTTTAACTGATGAAACAGACCGTTGTGGGTCTTGTTCTGACTGAACGTACACTTGTGGTGTGCGTTTGGTTGATTGAACAGACCCTTGAGGGTCGTGTTTTGATTGAACGCACACTTGTGGTGTGCGTTTGGTTGATTGAACAGACCCCTGAGGGTCGTGTTTTGATTGAACGCACTCTTGTGGTGTGCGTTTGGTTGACTGAACCGACCCCTGAGGGTCGTATTCTGATTGAACGCACAGTTGTGGTGTGCGTTTAGTTGACTGAACAGACCCCTGAGGGTCGTATTCTGATTGAACGCACAGTTATGGTGTGCGTTTAGATGACTGAACGTGCCTTTGAAGGTCACGTTTTGAGACACACTCTTGAGGTGTGCGTCTAGATTGAATAACGCACCACTGAGGGTCGCATTTAAGTTAGATTACCTAAGGTTCATAATCGGGTTCATTACCACAAAGTGTGCGTTCTGGAGCAGAAGCGCACGGTTCGAGCAAAGGCTCAGAAATGCAATCTTCGCATTGGGCAGTAGCTCGGCTATTCCGCAAGTATGCTCGGCGTATAGATCTTCTCCGTCGTTGAACAACGTTTTTCTTAGCTTGTTTCAACGCCTTGGTCGCAGCGTCGTCGGCGTTGGTTGGATGTTCCTCCTCCACCATAGGTCTCTTACAACCTATTACACGCCGTGTTGATACGAGTGTAGAATCTTCAACTAGCAGAGCGAGTTTAAGGTCTTGGCCAAAGGAGAGGGCTTTCTTCAACGCCTCAGCAGTAGTTACGACCTCCTTAGAGATCTTACGGGTATCTCGCCTAGCTTTAGGGCTAAACGACCCAGAGGAGAGGGCCTCCTCATATTTGGCTTGGTTGAACTCTACGACGAGAGTTTCGACGGTGGTTCCAATGAGGTGAACGTCGGATTATGCCACCACTTCCTCATCAGAGAAGCTAGTCCCCAGCGGAGTCGCCATCTTTTGTTTGTGAAAAATTTGATGTAAAAAAAAAAAAATTGATTTGTATTCTCTCAAAATCGATTACAATTTGGATTCCGATTACAAAAGAAAGGAGAATGAATTTAATTCTCCCCTTTGTTTAAAACTGGGTTCTTCTTGGTAGCGATGGAGTGCCTCCTTCGATTGCTAGCGTCGAATTCGCTCTCCGTTAACGATCCGACCGTCCTATCTCACGAGAACAATTAACTTGTGTGACAAGTTTGTTTGAGAACTCTTAACGAGTTTAAGAACTCAGAACGAGTTGGAAACTCTGAAAGAGTTGTGGAAAACCGAATAATCGATTAGTGTAATTAACTCACGGTACAACTTTAATTAAGAACTCTTAATGAGTTTTAGAACTTAGGGTGAGTTGAAACTCTGTAACAGAGTTGTTAGAACTGAAAATTCAGTTAATAGCCAAGTAGATATGCCGTTGGTGAAGGGATTCTCTGAGATTTGATTAACTAACTGCCGATCAGTTCGTTGATCTTCAAGAAAATCGCCTTCTCCGTGCGGTTTAGCTGCCGAGACCGATCAACCCTTTACTCAGTTGAGTAATGCGGTTATTTATAGGGGGATAAGGGATGTAACCAACACCTAAATCTGCTCCTATGTGGGCGAGAATCCCTCAGAACGTGGGATAAACGATTGTTAGGCCGTTCAACCTGTGTTTGAACAAGTCAAACGCCTAACTTGGCGTTCTGGGCCTTAACTCTGCGCCTAAGGCTTGAGATGCAGAGTTAAATCTCTGCTAGAGATTTGAAACGTACAGGTCGCATGCGCACAGGCCGCTCCTGTGCTGAATCTCAACTCTGCGTCTTGAGTTTGAGACGCAGGGTTGAGTGTTTGCTGAAGAACGCACAGTCTGTGCGTTTTGTGTTTTAACTCTGCGTTGTAGAGTTGAATGTCTGCTGGAGAACGCACAGTTCGTATGCATTTTGAGTTTGGGAAACGCAGAGGTGGACTCTGCGTTTAGGAGAGGTTGTTGGCTTGTAACCTCGTCCATTACAACATCGCAAAGGCTACTACTCATTGATCTTTGCTTGTTATAAGGTGTGAAAGTCGTCAGATTGTAACTTTCACAGTTGGTTATGAAGGCTACTGAATAGAGTTTTCATCAGTTGTCAGAAGTGTTGTTGATTTGTAACTCTTCTTGATCTATGTGAAAAGCCCTCTGTTTGTAGTTTTTGTTTGTTGAAGCTTGATGGGGATCAGCTATCTATTGTGATTTTTAGACAGCTTACAGAGCCTTTATAGATGATCACCAATAATTAAGGACAGTCATTGTACCCTTAGAGATATTAGGCTATCTAGGATGACTATTATGAGCATTTTCTACTTCGACTATTATTTTCTAGTGCGATGAGATAATGCCGCATAGACTGGGCAATGTCACGAAAGCGAATGATTAACATGCTCAACTATTCAGGGCTAGAGGAAGATCGCTTGACATGTCTCTTGATTGCATCACATGTGCAACTCTTATTTATGCTGAGGCTAGGATTTAAGAGTGCGATGAATCGATAATAGACAACAGTGTTCATGTACGCTTCTTTGAGGGATCGAAGGTACTTGAGTAGACATGGTTGATTGCATCTGGGGTATGAGATACCGCATACTTACACTTTTATTGAGTATTTTTTGGGAGATCTTTGTGTTAGTCCTAACGGATTTGGCTGTAAGGTTACCCGCTTGCAGGTTCTCAATGGTCCATGCTGCACAACAATGTATGGATACAGTATTGAAAAGGAAGAAGGATCTCAAGGAGATTTTTGACTTAGGGAGTCAATGGCTCATGGAGCTATGTATGACACTTACTCATTTGTGTGAGTATGAGTATGTTAGTCATAGATGGATAAGTGTAAACCCAAATAAGTGGGACTTATCTTATATTAGAGATAAGATGTTAGACTAATTCTAATTGTATTAAAATCAGATCCTTTTCTCACTTTAAATAAGAACACACTGTGAAAAGAAAAGTTACAAAAAAGGAATATTGCTAATTTCATCTTTCTTTTCTCAATTCTGTATTTTCAAAGTTCGTCGCAGGGTGATTCATGGAAACTTTTCGCCATCTCGGTGTGTTTGCTTTCCAACTGTTGATTGAAGATCAAGGTGTGTGGCAATCCCTACATAAGATCTGGACAGATATATCTCTAAACAAGAGATTTAATTTCATGAGTATGCATAGCTCACAGTTTCAAAAGAAATTTTACAAAAAGGTTTCTACATAACTGAAAAAGTAATTAATTTTGATGATATCCAAAATCTTATCTGACAAAACCTCCTTTATATCCGATTCCACTGAATTCTCATAGGTAGAAAAAATTTCTACAACTTTGATATCCTAAATTTATTCGGTTTGAACCAAACTAGATATCAAAACTTTTAAAGATTGCTTCCCTAGAATCTTGTTGAACCAAACACCAAATTAAAAATTTAAAACTAAGGATTTATTTTCTTGATGGAGATTCATTACCTCACCTTATATTTTTAGGATTCGAACCAAAGAGCCCCGTGATCCATAATGGGAATACTTACTAAAATTCTCTTATGTGGGCCCGACAGGTTTTGGGGGACCTAATTAGGCCTCGTCGTCAAAGCAATCCCCGCCAACTAAATGGGCCCTTAGACACTACAACATTTTCATTACTGACAGGCATGCGAGAAAATTAAAGTGTAAATTTTTAAATAATAATAAGAATACAGTTTAAAATAAAAAAAACCTAAACTATGGTGGTTGACAGAAAAACCCTCTAGACTTTGAAACAAAAAAATCCCCTAATTGTAGGTAGTTTAACAGAACACTTTCGAAGTTTTCCAAGTTGAGATGCTTTTTTCTTAAAAAATAACAACACTCTCTTAGTAAAATGTTACCACTCCCCCCCCCCCCCAACCCCAAAAAAGAAAATATTTCCTACTTTTTTTTTCATATAAACCCTATAATGCAAATTGCCATCTAGTTGGAACTTTTGAAAGTCCAATTGGTTACTTTATTTGCATTTAATTACCGCAAAAGTTTACACTATTTTTTTTCAACTTTGATACCTTGAAATATTTTCAGTTCTAAAAAGGTTTAACTTTAATATAAGTAGGGGTGAGAAAAAAATATTCATATTTGGGGATTTATACGTATCGTTAGAATACAGATATGATTACTAAATATCTATAACCGATAGGATATAGTTACAGATACGAATATGTCGAGAAATGTCTGTATCATTATATAAAATATCCAGACATATGTTTTAAAATTATTTTTTAATCATTAGGTTAGTGAATTTGAGTTTAATTTTGATGATTAATAGATCTCATTTATACGTATCGTTAGAATACAGATATGATTACTAAATATCTATAACCGATAGGATATAGTTACAGATACGAATATGTCGAGAAATGTCTGTATCATTATATAAAATATCCAGACATATGTTTTAAAATTATTTTTTAATCATTAGGTTAGTGAATTTGAGTTTAATTTTGATGATTAATAGATCTC
>NC_033794.1:47225904-47226195 GCF_001876935.1 Asparagus officinalis | reverse complement strand
TATCCTATTTTAGTGGATATGAGTATTACTTTCCTTATCGATGCATATCTATATCTATATCGGTGTATATTTTTGATTGGTTTGAGGAGACAAAATATGGTAAGTATCATATCTGAGCTGCATCCGAACTGTTTGTACCCTTATTGTTAAGTTATATTAGGTAGATTTTAGTTTTTTGAACATTAGCTTATTTTCTGGTTGGATAAAATCTTAAAATTGATGTAAACTGTATAATATTATGTGCAAATAACCCTATTGAAATTCCTCAATGTTAAGAGGAGCTTTTTCAAC
>NC_033794.1:47224686-47225894 GCF_001876935.1 Asparagus officinalis | reverse complement strand
GGGGGGGGGGGGTTATTGGTTGGGATAAGTTGGAGCTAAGTGAGATAATTGTTCAAATAGAACAATTTTATCCATTTAAGTAAGTGGTGTAAAATGAGACAATTTAAGACAATGAGACAATTTGAAGTTTTGATTTGACAATTCACGTGATATAATTGACGATGTGGAACCTTATTAAAGTATAATATTTATTAATCAATTAAGTCTAAATTAATTTACCTAATTAGTTTAGGATATTATTTGGTACGTTATTATAATGTAATACATTATTTTACTTTATTCTAAACTATAATATATTATATTATAATTACTAATTAATTATAACTATATTTAATATTATTAATTATTTAAATATAATATATTATAATAATCTAATATATTATATAATAATTGATATAATATATTATAATAATATGATATATTATATAATAATTGATATAATATACAAACAATATATTTAATATAATATTTAATCAAATGTTATAATATTTTATTTAATTCAATATAATATTATTTAAAATATTAAATTTTTATTAAAAAATAATATTTTATTTTATTTTATGATAATTACTATAATTTAAATAGAATAATTAATGACATGGCTCCTTATTAAAATATAATATTTATAATAATCATAATATACTATTAATATGTTCAATATTATTAATTAAAAAAATATTATTAAATAATATAATATAATATATTAATTATATATATTATCATACTTTAATATATAGTAATTTATTATAATTTTTATTATAGTAATAAAATATTATTTAATATTATAACTACCATAATATTGACAATATATTTAAGACTATTAATTAAAGTAACATTATAATAATATAATACTAATATTATAATATATAAAATATTATTAACCAATATGTAATAATGTTATATTAGATAATATTATATAATATTTTATTATCTTACATTATAATAGAATTTTATAATAAAATATAATTAATATATATTATATATTATAATACAATTTACATATATTAGATATTTAATAAATTAGTGCTTCAAAAATATTCCACTTTCCTCATGATTGTCCCAAAGTTAGGTAATGTTTGGAGGTTAGGACAAAAAGTTTGTATAGAAGTGAGATAATTTTGGGAAAAATTAGGGTAATTGTTTTAATCTTATTGTCCCAATGAATAACACCATAAAATAAAATCTAAAAAATTATCCCATTTTTACTA
>NC_033794.1:47187085-47224559 GCF_001876935.1 Asparagus officinalis | reverse complement strand
TTGCAGGCCGGCCTTTTATCAGCCACAAAAAACATTCCGAGACACGTGTCACACTTGCATTGGGCCACTTCCCTTTTTCTCTCCGCCCCCTCTCCCCGCTCCCCTCTTCCACTCCTCACTCCCAACAACAGAAATCCTAGAATCAATCCCCAAACCCTAACCCTAAAAATGGAATCTTTAGGCGTTCTTCTCACTTTCCCCATGAATCCTTACCTCGAAGCAGAGCTCGACAAGCGCTGCAAGCTTTTCCGCCTCTGGGAATCCCCGCCGGAGTCCCGCAAGGAATTCATCAAGCCCCACGCCCAATCGATCCTCGTTCAGTGTGGGATTGGATAAGGTCGATTTGGCTAAGTGTAAAGAGAGGGGAATTAGGGTTACGAATACGCCCGATGTGTTGACGGATGACGTGGCGGATCTGGCGATCGGGTTGGCGATTGCAGTGATGAGGAAAATTTGTGAAGCGGATCGGTACGTTAGGAGTGGGAATTGGAAAATTATAGGGGATTATAAGCTCACTGCCAAGGTTTGACCTTTTGATTCTGAAAATTTTTTCCGTTTGTATTCTTAAATTGGTTTTCGTTTGTTTATGTTTCTGTGATTATTGGTGTCAGGGATAAGGTTGACTTATTTAGAATTTGCATTGCAACAAGCTATGGGCATAAAGTGTGTTGTGCGCAGCGGAAATTTTGGTAGAGTTTCTGATGCACAATAAAAGAGAAAGATCACAATAAGAATTCTCGTCTCATAAAGAAAACAAGAATCTGAAACGAATATCCCAACAAAATGAGATATCAGCTCTTCCTCTTATCAGTTCTAGGACTGACTTGTCGAGGGAACCTAATAAACTATTACAATGGTCACAAACAGCAAATCACACAAGTTTTACGTGATTCGATAAATTTCCTACGTCCACGGGGCAAGGACGGGATCTATAATTTGAGAGAAAAAGAATACAAATGGGTTTACAATCATACAATTCTCACAAATTAAATCCTAAAATAGGCTCCTTCCTTTTCTTCTTAAAAAAAAGGCAGTCTTCAAATACTTTTTCTCTCTGCGGTACACCTGCACACAGCCCAAGACTTGCACAACCGTCTTTTTCCTTTTGCATGAAGCCTCTGTCTTCTGCCTCTACTCCTGCACCGTATGTCGCTCCTTTTTTTCTTCTTCTGCTCTGACTTGCACCTGCACAGCCCTCAATGCACTCCCCCCTACTGCCTCGTGCCAAAACTGCACGAAACCGTAGACAAGGGTTTTATACAGCTCAAACACGTCTTCGGTCTTCGGGTGAGCTAAAAATTCGCTGGTTCTTAGCAAACATCCGTTGGCTCTCCATCTCTTCACACGGTTTGTGGGCCCCTACAATTCTCCATCTATCTCCTCACGTGAAAAGACTTAGCCTTTCACGCGTTTTCAAGAACCCGCTGAACTCTTCATGCGGCACTCAAAAAACCGCTGAATTCCCTTGTGAACTTGTGGTGGCCCACCCCACACTCTCCTCTATCCAACAATTCTCCATCTCGGCGAATTTTTATTAAAACTGAGCCGACACCAACAAAATCAAATACCTCACTTGTTGCGTCCAGTACGAAGTGAAACAATTCACGATAACGGACTCAATCCACAACAAGTCGAGAACCCAAATGAGAATGCTAACACTCTCTAAATATCGGTATTTACTCACCAAATCGATCTCACCCCCATCAAAATCAACTAATCCAAACCGGCTGCATCATAAATGACTGTCTACGTATCCTCTTACCTAAGGAATCAAGCCTCACGTAGTTCACCAAAATGATCGCTAACGACCTCAATCCAATAGAAGAGTTTGCAACCCTCTCTAATATCATCAACTTTGAGGCTGATAGCACCTCCAATGGTCTTAAAATATAACGAATCAAACACCTTCACCTGAGATAAACCAATGGTCATATCCAAACTATGTTTGCCAGCTGCACTCAAATCAACCAACTCATCATGTGCATTCAAATCCAAATGATCTTCAAACTGTGTCACCTCAGCTGTAATACTAAACGATGTAATATGATCTGGAGTAATCTTCACCCAATGTGAAGTAGCATCACTCTCCACCTGCTGTGATACCTCTATGATCTGTCCAAAATTCTCTACCTGCTGAGAGTCAATAGGCTCCCTCATCGAAATCTCATCCAAAGTGACACAACCAGACCTATCTTCCAATGGAGTTTTACCTCTAATCATAACAGTTGATAACTCTTTAATAGGATGACCCAAATATATTGAAGACTCGGTCTAGAAACTCTTCTGCAGACCATTGCTTGACAACAAACACCGATGCTCCTCCAGCAAGACACGGTTCTCCAAATTTACCATCCTATCTAATTTCCCAAAGATTTCCTTTCCAACGAAGTGTCTCGAAATGTCGTGAGCTCGGCTCTAATACAGAAACAGGTCTATCTTGTACCTCCCACCAAAATCAGAATGGAGTACCTTCACTTTTCTGTCTATCACACACTTCTTCAATATGTTGGATACTACTAGGATTTTCTTCAAAGGGGATTTAGTTGTAACCCAAACACGTCTAGAACAACCATCAATAAAGGAAACCAAACATCTATTTTCTCCCAATGATGCCTCCTTGGAAGACCCCCAAACATCCACGTGAACCCCATCTGAAAGATCTTTCGTGCGGTGAATAGAGGTGTCAAATTTCATCTCGGTCTTCTTGCTCACACCAAAGTGTTCACTGGATTTCAAATTGTAGGTCTTCGCACCCTCTTTCAATAATTCAATCTATGTAAGGAATCAATACTGGAATGGCCAAGCCCCAAATGCTGCAGTCTAGTTGAATCAATAGAAATCATCATTTCTCCACCTGTCACTATACCTCCAGTCAAGTAATACAGGTTATTCCTCCTGACGTCCTTCATCACAATCTGAGAGTCTTTCACAATCTTGAGAGCCATATCCTCAATTCGAACATTCAGATCCTCTCCAACCAAAGCTCCAATAGAGATTAAGTTCTTCCTCAAGAAAGGAACATATTTCACATCATATATCTCCCTAACAGTCTCGTCAAACATCTTGATGCGAATTCTTTCTATCCCAAGGATCTGACATGCACGGTTATCAGCCATGTATACTACACCATTATCCAGCTTCTCAAAACTGGAGAACCATTCCCTTCTAGGGCACACATGATAGGTCGCACCACTATCCAACATTCATTCAGATTCCTCTGAATAGCTATTTATAGAACTAATAGAAACGAATAAATAGAAGAGTCAGAAATATTACCATCCGATATAACGATGTTTGCTTCTGATAATGGTTGCTTCCCTTTTCCTTTCTGTTTATTCTTCATCCATTCGTCGAGCTTTGGTCAGTCTTTCTTCTAATGACCAGTCTTCTTGCACTAAGCACACTGATCTTTTCTAATTGTAGGATGTCTTATTCTAGACTGTGATTTTTAATTCTTCCGGTTTGGACCCTTTCCTCTTGCGGCTAACGTCTCTGCTACCGGCTCAACTGAAGCTTCCTTATCATTCTTTCGAAACTGATAATTCACAAGTACAGCAGTTACCTCACTATACGAAAGAGATGCCTTTCCATTAATTAGAGTAAGAACGAAAGTTTCATATTCCTCGTCGTGCAAGGAACTCAATAATAACAACGTCTTGTCATCTTCAATCATGACATTCACATTCGACAAATCCGCAAGAAGCTTTGTGTAGGTGTTCATGTGATCACTAATTGAGGTTCCATTCTTCAACTGAAAATAATAAAGTCTCCACTTTAAATGTAAGCGGTTCTTAGCACTCTTTGTCAGATACTTACTTTCGAGAATCTCTCAAATCTTCTTCGTAGGAGTCTCATTCATCACATCATATTTTAGATATTGAGTCAAACAAGATCTAATCACACTACATGCCGTTCGATTCATCTTCTTCCAAACATTTTCTTCAATATCATCTGGCTTGCCATCTAACTCCAAAGTATCCTCCAAATTCTGCGCGTTCAGCGCATCCAAAACCTCGCATCTCCATAATCCAAAGTTGTTTGTGCCATTAAACTTCTCAACATCTATCTTCATAGAGTGGATATTCAAACTCTGAATGGTCTTCGCGTCAGAAGCACCACCCTCGACACCTGAAACACCTTCTTTCCCCGACATCTTACTCAACGCACCAATGAACGAAGAACAGATCCAAAACTGAAAAGATAGAGTATTTACCAAAAGATCCCACATTTATCACCAAACAAAGCTCTAGACGAGCTTTCAAATCGATCTACTTCTCTAACCAAAACAAAAAACCCTAGATCTGAATCTGGGTTCTGATATCACTTGTTGTGCGCAGCGAAAATTTCGACAGAGTTTCTGGTGTACAATAAGAGAAAAAAATCGTAATAAGAATTTTCGTCTCACCAAGGAAACAAGAATCTGAAACGAATATCTCAACAAAGTGAGATATTAGCTCTTCCTCTCATCAGTTCTAGGACTGACTTGTCGAGGGAACCTAATAAACTATTACAATGACCATAAACAGCAAATCACACAAGTTTTACGTGGTTCGACAAATTGCCTACGTCCACGGAGCAAGGAAGGGGATCTACAATTTGAGAGAAAAAGAATACAAATGGGTTTACAATCACACAACTCTCACAAATTAAACCCTAAAATAGGCTCATTGCTTTTCTTCTCAAAAAAAAAATCAGCCACCAAATACATTTTCTCTCTGCGGTACACCTGCACAGCCCAAGACTTGCACAACCGCCTTTTTCCCTTTGCACGAAGCCTCTGTCTTCTGCCTCTACTCCTGCACCGTATGCCACTCCTTTTTTTTCTTCTGCTCTGACTTGCACCTGCGCAGCCCTCTATGCACTCTCCCTTGCTGCCTCGCACCAAAACCGCACGAAACCGTAGACAAGGGTTTTATACAGCTCAAACACGTCTTCGGTCTTCGGGTGGGCTAAAAATTCACTGGTTCTTAGCAAACATCCGTTGGCTCTCCATCTCTTGACACGATTTGTGGGCCCCCACAATTCTCCATCTATCTCCTCACGTGAAAAGACTTAGCCTTTCACGCGTTTTCAAGAACCCGCTGAACTCTTCATGCGGCACTCAAAAAACCGCTGAATTCCCTTGTGAACTTGTGGTGGCCCCCACACTCTATCTCCTCTATCCAACAAAGTGCATATTTAATTTGCTGACAATGCTTTGCTATGAGCACCTATTCACTGCCTGATACGGAAACCGAATTTTGATCTTTTTCCAATATTGAATGTTGATATTTGTATTATCTAAGTGAAAATAAGTGCTTATGTTGTCTAGTGGTCTTGTATTCAAGTAAATGATGCCATGGATGTTCTTACCTAGGAAGTCAAGATGGATGAACATATTGGTAAGAGGAATGCTCTTTTTGAGTTTCTGATTAAAAAAACAAAAAGTTTTTTGAATTGAAAATGGATGGACCCATCTGTCTGGCTGCATCACAAGTATCATAATATAGGAAGGTTGATTGTTTCCAAGGTTGGCTAAGGCTTGGTGATTATTTTTCTAGGTTGTCAAGTTGTGAAAGGGTTTAAAGAGCCACATAAATGGTTCTGAGTAGGAGAGGAGATTGTACTTATATTAACGGGGGAAGGAAGAAAAAAGGGGGACTTCGATGGAATTACAATTCAAGTAAAGATCATGAAGTTCTTATGTCATGATAAATTTATCTAAGACTATATGGAAATTGGTTGACGGTTTAAATGGTTTTAAGATTTTAGAGTTTTCTCCTATTTTTTGGCATCTTAATGCTGTTCTTGTTCTGTAGCTGTTGCTAGTTTTCTACCTGTCAAAACTTGTCATACACACCCTTCTTCTTTCCCACTTGTTCTTGTTTTATGTTGTATGCTCCATTATGACGCCTGTTATGCTTTCCTGAATAGAATGATAATAAATTAAATTCTGTTCGAAGTAATATGATTTTAGCCTGGAGGATAGGATAATGGGATTATGAATTATTGATAATATGGAGTCGGATTTTAATCATCGTCAGCGACAAGGGCGTGAAGATGATGCTTGTGCAAACAAAGAATATCAAGAGAGCTATAGCAAATAAGAAGAAAAAGGCTTCCGAGGGAGATGAAAAAAAAAGTAGATACAATGGATTTCTGAATGGGTACAAGAAGCTTTCTTGCTAGCTGATGAGCTTTATCCTGAGAGAAAACAATATATTCCCTTGAATTAATAGGACCAGCAGCTTCAGTGGATCTCCCCTTACCAATATAGCAGCAACCTTGCACATGTATTGTTAGATCATATATTCCTCAATATAGCAAACACTTACCCATGATATCCTTTTGTGCAGTTTAGTGGTAAAACGATGGGTATTGTTGGACTCGGAAGAATCGGCTCAGCCATAGCTAAGAGAGCTAGAGCGTTTGGCTGCTCCATTAGTTACTACTCAAGATCGGAGAAACCAGACACAAATTATAAGTACTACTCCAATATCGTAGACTTAGCAGCCAACTGTCAAGTTCTTGTAGTTGCCTGCTCGCTGAATGAGGAGACCCATCACATTATTAACCGTGGGGTCATTGATGCTTTGGGAAAAGACGGTGTGCTGATAAATATCGGGCGTGGTCCGCATATTGATGAGCCTGAGCTTGTATCTGCATTGCTTGAGGGTCGCCTCGGAGGGGCTGGCCTTGATGTGTTTGAGCATGAGCCACATGTTCCTGAGGAACTGTTTAGGCTTGATAATGTAGTTTTACTGCCCCATGTAGGGAGCGACACTTGGGCGACATGCAAGGCAATGGCTGACCTAGTTCTTGGGAACTTAGAGGCTCATGTGCTAAGTAACCCATTGTTAACTCCTGTAGTATGATTCGGTGTGCAACAATCTTTGTGGGGCTGTGATTGTTTTAGGGCATTAATACGGGTTTGTTTTGAATTGCCAACGATCTGTGCTGAATGAATTTCTAGCAGTTAATAATTGAAGAGTTGTCCTTGTGATATTTCTTTTCCCTCGTGAAATGTTCTATTTAAGTTCTTCCTATTTGGTAGTAGTTTCTTCGTGGTATCCCATATGCTCTGTTTGAAGGTAGTTCCTCTACGAATTAGCCATATAAAGAGCCAATGTTGTCATTTGCATCATTCTTTATGGATATCATGACATGCTTAAAAAATAAAAAGACGTGTCACTTCTAACATCTATTGTCTCTGATCTTCCCTTGTATATCACTTCTACCATTTCTTTTCTATTTGAGTTATCTGTCAACCTTTTATCGGTACTTGTTACCCAGAATTAACATTTTATAGAGAAATAGTAGATCAAACCCCTCCAAACAACCACACACAAAAAAAAAGGGAAAAAAAGTATCCAGGGATGATAAGTGCTAATAAATGAGTTGATGGGTGATAGAATCTATTGAATATATAGATGTGAGGGTTTATCCGCAATTTACTCTTAAAAATATTTCCTACCTGAGCTTTCAATGAGAACAAGTTATGTTTGGAGACCTTTGCTCTATGAGAAGATTGAATCCTTGATTTTGGAAATAGTTCAAAGTAGAAACCTGCTCTGAATCATTCCCTGATCCTGGAAAGAGTTCAAATAGAAATGTACCCGTTTATCTGTTGACTTGTAATTTTAAAAGTATGAAATTCACATTACGATCTTCTTCCCTGCAGTTCAGCGGTAAAACAGTAGGCATACTCGGCCTGGGCAGAATAGGCACCGCCGTGGCAAAAAGAGCAGAAGCATTCGATTGCCCCATCAGCTACTACTCAAGAACACAAAAACCCAACACGAACTACAAATACTACTCAACCGTCACCGACCTAGCATACAACTGTGACGTCCTCGTCGTCGCCTGCCCCCTAACTTCAGAAACCCACATCATCAACCGCGAAGTTATTGACGCACTAGGCCCCAAGGGCGTGCTCATTAACATCGGCCGTGGTCCCCACGTCGACGAGCCTGAACTCGTGAAAGCGCTGGTTGAGGGGAGGCTCGGAGGAGCTGGGCTTGACGTGTTTGAGAGCGAGCCTGATGTGCCTGAGGGGTTGTTTGGGCTTGAGAATGTGGTTTTGTTGCCTCATGTTGGGAGCGGGACTATGGAGACGAGGAAGGCGATGGCTGATCTCGTTCTCGGGAATTTGGAGGCTCATGTTTTGAAGAAGCCTCTGCTGAGTCCCGTGGTTTGATTTGGTGTTCGGGGCCGGGCGTGATTGTTTAAGAGGCGTTGGGGGTGCTTTGCTTGAACTATTTATGTATTGCACAGATGATGTTGCCTATATTACAGGCTATATATATATATATTAAAACTGCAGCGTTGTGGTGGCAGTCAATTCTGCTTGGATGACATTATCATGTACAGCCAACGTCCAAAACCTTCACGGTTTCTCAGATGATATGCGGTTGACCGGTTCGGGTGAAATGCTAAATAGGCCCAACATCGGTACGGTAAACTTGTATCCGACCCGATTAATAAACGATGGGATGACCCCTGTTCATGGTCGCATGTATCATGAATTCACTGTGGATTTTTTGCAACTTCAGCGTTGGAAAATAAGGCACGCAACTTTCTTTTCTTTTTTTTTCTTCTTTTTGCAAGTACGCTATTGTTTGTTATTTTTCATATTAGAAATTTGGAGTTGTCATGTTGTGTAGATGCATCAAACTCAAATCTGCGCTTTGTCTCGTAGATTGGTGATTTCAAGTCAGATATTCTCGATAAAATGCGCGCACCGTGTAAGCAGATGAGACCTGGACTGCATTTCATTCTCCATGCAAATCCTTCTCAATATACCCACAAATCACACAGACCCGCGTATCCATGGAAAAAGCAGCCAAATGCACATACATCCTACCAAAACAGCATTATTTACATACTCAAAGAAACAACAAGTGTTCTACACAACTCTAGTCTACTTTTGAGAGGTTGAGAAAGGAAGAAGATTTAGGACAAAATATTTATATCAGAGCTTCTTCCTTTCTATTTTTTTTCTTTTTCCACATTAGTTGTGAAGAAGCACCCAAAATTTGAGCCCACAACACATTGCCATCCTGGCCCATACATCTTATCAAATTCCTACAAAACATAATCAAAAATCAAACAAAATTAGATCGTGGAGGAAGAAATCGATCTTTTTTTTTTGAAGGTCCTTTTTATTTTAGATCCATTCTTTTACTCAAACCGGTTGTGTTAACATGCTACCAAGAACGGTGGACTGCTGTAGTTCGACCTACGCTACCATAATAAGGGAGGGATCAAATTCTGAATCTAAAAGTGGGTGTACTTAGATACAATTCATGTGCTAATTAAGGAAGGAGAGGAGGGGTTCAGAAATAAATAATATATAAATAAAAAATGTATTCTTAAGGGAAATTAAAGTAAGTTACCTTCTTGATATGGGATGCTATGTTCTTGCAATCGAGGACATCAAAGAGATCAAGGGCTTCAGAGGCACAAGACATGGCTTGCATCTGCATCTTCAGTGGCATGTCTGTGTCTTGGATCAGTCCTTTGCCTTCCAACATCTCTCCCTCTCCCTTTCCTCTCTCTCTCTCTTTTGAGATTTTAATTTTAATTAAGTGTGGAAGAAATGAAGACCCAACGGGAGAAAAAAACCAAATGCCTTGAATGCAAATAGGGGGAGGAATCTATCTGTCAACTAGCTAGGAAAGTTTATCATTAACGATCGAGCCCCTCTTTTTTGCTCTTCTCACTTCTCAGTGTGTGTGGGTGGGGGGGGGGGGTTGTGGAATTTGTGCTTCGGCCCCTTAAAAAAAAAAAAGGAACCTCTCTACCTCACCACATTTTGACATTATATGTAGAGGATAATCTACGTAAATAGAGCACAGGAGTATGGCGGTTTCCTCGGTCGATATTCATCAGAGCATAATCTACGTAAATACGAATCCGTAGTCTATTAACTACGATCTTAATAGCAATTTTTTCTTTTACCGTCTGACCACTGTAAAGGTGATCCGAAATTTACTGAAAAACTTTACAGACGTGGCACGAACTCCAGATTCCTCTGTCCAAGTTTGGTGCTAAGGACAACACCTCTCTCTCTCTCTCTCTCTCTCTCTCTCTCTCTCATATTGAGAGGTGGCAGCATTCGCTGCTTCCACAAAATCAATCATGGTTGGTTGGTTTGTTTGTTTGTTTAACGACAAGGGTGATGTGTGGATAAGGCTGATTAATTGAGGAGTAAATATGGTTAACTGTTTGTTTCCTCGTGTGAATGGTAAGTTTGGATTGTACTTTTTATTTATTTTCTATAAAAAGAGATAGAATTTTGATCGGTAATAAATAGTTACAGCAACAATAATATCTTTGTTGAGCACTCAGAGGTGGGAAAAGATTCGGGATCGGATTAAATATTGATTGCCTGTAAACAAATGGCAAGTGTCAGCTGATCAAGAATCAGGTCCCAGTCTTTTTCATATGTACAGATGTATTCTCTCATTTCACCTTTTTTATTTTTGAAAATTAGTCAAGCTTCACTGTACGATTTGCTTCCTTACAATGAGAGGATTTTACTTTTAAATTTCGGAGTACCGGATTCGCCTTCTTTTAAGATTAAATAGTTTACAATTATAGTGATTTTTTTTACCGTGTTACTGAATTATCATGAACTAGTTTAAAAAAAACCATATTACTATCTTAAACTTCCATGTTACCATTACTTTGGAAAAGCCTAGAAAAGGCTGTCAACGTCCTTCTTTTACATTAAACAGTGTGTACCCGGCAAAGCACAACCTTTTTTTTTAAGCATTGCATTTTGAACCAGACTCCCTCTAAGTTTTAATACATTTGATTTGATTATTATATGTTTGACATTAGAAATCATATCTACTGCTCTATACTTAAAAGACTACTGTTCATGATACATTAAATTACTGTTAAACGATAATTTTACTCCTCTATACATAGAGGGTTCTTGCTATAGTAATTTATAGTAATATCTACTGTAGCGTAAACTGTAAATATTGGATTCTCCTTTAAGTATAAAGGAGCATACTAGTGAAATCTATCATGCTATCATTCTTCAAAATAATCAAAAGATGCAACACCATCAATTATATGTTTTCAACAAGACAAAAAGAAGAAGAAAAATTATTAATAACAAGGAGAATTCAACAGCGAACCTTTTCATATAAATTTACAATATTAATCGTTAACTCCTTCCAAATGACAAGTCAGTCAGTCCTAGTCAAAATCCCACCAATTCCTTCCTCAAACTATTAGAAGATTGCATTAGAACTCTTGTCTCCCTCTCAAAATATGAACTTAGTCTTATTGGGACTGAGATGGTGAATAGGATTGCTATAATTTTTCGATTAATTCGGAATAAGTAGCGAAAATAAAATAAGCGAAAAACTAAAAGCAAACCAATACAAGAACACATGAGATTTTATAGCGGTTTGGATCAAAATTCTACGTCTACTCTTCATTCTCGCAAATGGCCTTCTTCACTCCGACTAAAGTTTACTTAAATCATAACCCAATTTGGTAGGCTTCAAAGTCTGCACTCTGGAATCTATCCGAAACCAGTCATCTAACCTAACTCTTCACAATGACCAGAAGTAATCTAGCCCTAGCTAGCTAGCCAAATGTGACGCTACTAGGTTCACACAAGGCTGCAGTCCAAGGTGAAACCAAGAATGTCAAACCTGTCATGCACCATGTCAAACCTGTCATGCACCACACCGTGCAATAACATGTTTTACCATCACAATTAACATCTCTCTAGTAGGGTCAACAACAGGTGTAGGTACAAAAGCAAGTAAAAGATAATACAAGTGATAACTGATGAAATGATAACAACCACATGGATATCTCATCATCCACCCTACATAAATACATAATCAATGGCTGAAGTAAATAAACTGGAGTTCTCAACCAGTCTCGAATACAAACTATCTAAGTAAAGGAAATAAGGCACACCGTCTTTACAACAACTAAAATATAGTCCTCAAATGTTTAACAAAATCTACAGTGGAGCTCCAAAATAAAACATAACTAAAAGTAGATAGCTGAACACTAAAGTGTGTCGCCATCAACCTGCGACTCTCCGGGCTCCTAGCTCGTTACCTGAAAAGGGGAGGGACAACGAGCGTCAAAGCGCTAGCGAGCAACATCACAACCAACTCCAAGGGAAAGGGCATGTTGTAAGAAAAATACAGTTAATACATATAAATCTAAAATCATGGATCCTATCAAAGAGGGTTTTATTATTTAGAAACTTACAACACGAGCATATGTACGTAGAGCGAAATAATCCAAACAAGGAAACCCTCATGTATATACCTTGTATCTCAAATTGTAAATCCCTAAACACCAAACCTGAAAAGTAGTACGGGAACAATAATAAAAAGAAAGTACAACTCATTTCAGAACATAAATACTAAATCACGTCATAACTAACATAGGTGTCATGTCATAACCTACATGAGTGTCATGTCATAACCTCATGTGAAGTGCCCTATGCAGGGTTAATACATGTGTCCAATACATGAACTAGATATAGTAATTTACCAACTCATGGTACAAATGAGTAAATGTCCAACACGAGGACTGAAATGGATTATAGTCCAACACGAGGACTTCTATGGATTATAGCCCAACACGAGGAATGTGCAACTGTGTAAATATCGCTAATATACATAGAAAGATCTACTATACAGATTTCACACTCGACTCGGTGTGCAATTCTAAACTGGTACCCTAAGGTCATCTATCATGTATAGATACATAGTAAGACTGAAAGCCAAAGTCAGGAAATCGAGGAAATCCCCCCAACAGGCGTAATACTCAACAAAAACCAACGAGACAAAGAATCTATACAGTGGTCGACTGCAGAGGTCACCCCGGTCGATCACGCACAGAGCCGAAGATCACTGAGCTCAAAAACTGAGCGGCGGTCGACCGCAGAGGTCATAGCGGTCGACCGCGACCAGAGCAGAAACCCCAGTGCTCAACTGAATGACCCACGGTCGACCGTCGCGCCCACCGCGATCGACCGCGCAGAGGGCAGACAGTCTCTGCCCTCCTGCTCGTCCAGCGGTCGACCGCCGCGTCCACCGTGGTCGATCGCGAAGCAGACAGAAGCCCAGTAAGGGTTTCTGTCAGCTTCGAAAACAGTTACACTTGATGATTTCTTTTGTTATTGAAATTCTAATATTTCTAATGTGTCATTTGGTAGGAAACAACGAATTTAAACATTTAAAATCTATCACCAAGATCCCAAACATATATAAACATAATTTAGATGTTTTTAAAACAGTAAAAACAGGATTAACTTTTGCTAAAAACGTTTTCAGATCTAGATCTCATTAATTAAAATTCATTGGTGAGCTTTTAAAATCTGAAAAGTTTGATTCTCACATCATATGCCATAAAGATCTATTATCTAAACATAAAATACGATTTAGGCCTAATAAAACCAAATTAAAACACAAGTTTAAGCATGAAAACCAAAAGGGGTGAAGTTGGGGGAGATGTTACTCGCCTCTGATGAGAAAAAAACCCTAGATCTGTAGGAGGATGGATCCCTTTCGCTGAATCCCACCAAAAATCCGCTGAAAAACCGTTCGAAGCCCCTCCCAAATCACTAAAGAATAAATACTAGGGTTTGAGGGGAGAGAGGGGGCTAGGGTTTTTGATTTCAGATGAAGAGAAGCCTCTCTCGGGTATAAATATATATATACTAACCCCACAAACCCGACCCGAAACCCGTTAAGACCCGAACCCAGAAAAAAAACAATCTGCCTGTTGCGCGGTCGACCGGGGTTTTACACCAAACCCTCAATTATCCTGGCTTGAGTATGCTAACCTTCAATCACCATGGTTTGAGTACGTCATCAAACTTACAAGTTTGAAATACAACCAACCCAAAATAAATAAAAAAAGTAAAAGAACAATTTTACAGTAGTTTATCAAATTGTTCTTCAAATCAATGTAGATGAAGATTCGTAAAGAAGCGGTGTAGTATTGTACGTGTAGTGCACTCCTTATCCCTAAATCAAACGCCAATGAAAAGTGCACCGATAAGAAGTTGAATGAGGCTCAAGGGATTAGATTATCTCTCTCTCTCTCTCTCTCTCTCTCTCTCTCTCTCTCTCTCTCTCTCTCTCTCTCTCTCTCTCTCTCTCTCTCTCTCTCTCTCTCTCTCTCTCTCTCTCTCTCTCTCTCTCTCTCTCTCTCTCTCTCTCTCTCTCTCTCTCTCTCTCTCTCTCTCTCTCTCTCTCTCTCTCTCTCTCTCTCTCTCTCTCTCTCTCTCTCTCTCTCTCTCTCTCTTCTTATTGTCTCTTCTTCCAATATGTGTTGGGGATTCGAAACAATCAATCGAACCCTTACCCTTCCGGACCTTGTGTTGAAAGTAGGAAAGTAGGAATAATACCACAAATAAAGATTTAACCTTGCAAAAAAAAGTAAAGGAGACGAACACACAGATTAAACGAGGTTCGACAACGTGCCTACGTCATCAGGAGCCACACCACACAATCTCTTTATTAATTAAAGAAGAATTACAAGCTCTCAAACTAAGGTTTAATCTCTCTGAGATTCTCTCTCCTTCTGCAGTCAAAAAGCTCTTTTTTTTCGTGTTGTTACAACCCTAAAATTGTTTAAGGTATATATAGAGTCCTGGGGAAAACAGAATCCAAAACAGTTTAGGAAACGGTTTGACCGCGTCGCGGTCGACCGCGACGGTCGACCGCGCAGGTCTCGCAGTCGACCGTGCCAAACGATAGAAGCTCCTCAGATTCCAGAGAGTTGAGCGGTCGACCGCGACGGTCGACCGAACCAAAAAACCCGAGACCAAAAATCCTACAGGGTTGGCGCGGTCGACCGCCGCGGTCGACCGCCTTCAGCTTCAGCTCCTCCCAACTCTTGTGCACGTTCGCGGTCGACCGTCACGGTTGACTGTGGATCTGTCTGGCTGTTTACTTATTGTTTTGATTCCAGCTCTTGTCTCGACTTTGGGTCTATACCTTAGACTAACAATCTCCTACTTGGAGACCAAAGTGCCTGCAGTGAGTTCACTCGAACTCTTCCCTTCTTTGTATGTATCTTCTCCCCCGGAAAATTCTTTCTTCAATCAATAATATCCCGATGATCGTGCTGATCCTCGTAGTGTGGCTCCGCCTTCATCTTCTACTTGTGAAGACCAACTAAAGTTGCGCATAACTCTAGTTTCTCAATGGTGACTGCTTTCGTCAACATGTCCGTCGAATTTTGACTCCCTAAAATCTTCATTAAATACAACTTTCCATCTTCAACTAGCGAGCGTATAAAATGATATTTGACGTTGATGTGCTTCGTTCTGACATGATATACTAGATTCTTAACAAGATGTATAGCGTTCTGGCTATCACAATAAAGAACTCCTCTCTATTGCTTCAGATCCAACTCTTCCAAGAACCCGTTCAATCAGATCATCTCCTTGCTTACTTCAGTTATTGTGACATACTCAGCCTCGGTTGTAGACAAAGTCACAATCTTTTACAGACGTGAGACCTAGCTCACTGCTGTCGACCCTAAGGTATAAACATACCCCGTGGTGCTTCACCTCGTATCATGATCACCGGCGAAGTCCGTATCCACGTATCTTTACAGTACTAACTCCTTCCTCCTGAAACATAATGGCTTGTTCGTTGTCCCTCTCAAGTACCGCATTATCCACTTCACGGCCTCCCAATGCTACTTTCCTGGATTGCTTGCAAATCTGCTCACAACTCCCACTGCATGGGCGATGTCTGGCCTCGTGCAAACCATCGTGTACATGAGACTCCCAATGGCCGAAGAATATGGCACACTGCTCATATGCTCTCTATCTGCATCTGTCTTAGGCGATTGCTCCTCAGATAGCTTGAACTGACCTCCAATGGGTGTGCTAACAACTTTAGCATTCTGCATATTGAACCTCTGAAGTACATTCTCAATGTATTTAGTTTGGCTCAATCTCAATGTCCCTTCAGCTTCATCCCTACTGATTCGCATCCTTAAAATCTACTTCGCTGCACCCAGATCCTTCATTACAAATTTCTTTGCTAGCTGCTTCTTCAAACTGTTTATCTCCTCCAAATACGGTCCTGCTACCAACATGTCATCAACATATAATAACAAAATAATAAAGTTGGACTCGAACCTTTTGAAATAACAACAATGATCTGAATTGCATCTTCTGTAGCCATTGTTCTGCATGAAGTTATCAAACTTCTTATACCACTATCTCGGAGCCTGTTTCAAACCATATAAGCTCTTCTTGAGCTTGCACACCATCTCTTCCTTTTATTTTTCAATGAAGCCAACAGGCTACTTCATGTAGATTTCTTCATCCAAGTCACCATGAAGAAAGGCAGTCTTCACATCTAACTGCTCAAGAAAGAGGTCTTCTGTAGCCACCAAACTCAACACCACTCTGATGGTTGTGAGTTTCACAACAGGGAAAAATATCTTCGTGTAGTCTACTCCTTCCCACAGTTGAAACCCCTTTACTACTAATCTGGCATTGAATCTCTTGCTTCCATCACTCTCTTGCTTGATCCGGTAGACCCATTTGTTATGTAAGGTCTTCTTCTGTGCAGGTAGCTGGGCTAACTCCCAGGTCTCATTAGTGAGTAGAGAATCCATCTCCTCTTGCATCGCATGCTCCCACTACTGAGATTCACTCACTTGCATTGCATCTTCATAGCTTTTCGGCTCACCGCTATCTGTCAATAATAAGTAGTCAAGAGATGAAAGATATTTGGGATTTGGTTTGGGTACCCTAGATGACCTCCTAAGCTCCACGCCCTGGGTAGGTTCTTCTGCACCTGGAGCCTCCTCCGTTCTGTGGCCAGAACAAACATCATCTCCCCTGTCTGGAAGTTCCTCTATATCCATGTACTCAGATCCATTTGTATCTGAAATGCTGCTCCTACTGCTTTGGCTATCCTTGGCATCTTCCTTGTTCTTGTACATCACATCCTTATTGAATATCACGTCCCTGCTTCTGATGATCTTCATGTTCTTCTCATCCCAAAGACGATACCCAAACTCATCAATACCGTATCTAATAAATGTGCACTTCTGTGACTTAGCTTCTAGCTTGTCCCTAACATAGTCACTGATATGAACATAAGCCACGTAACTAAATACCTGCAAGTGTGAGAGATTTATCTTCTTACCACTCCAAACCTCCTCTGGAATCCTAAAATCTAATGGAACTGATGGCCCGTGATTACTAAGGTAGGCTGCTGTATGCACTGCATCCGCCCAAAATATCTTAGGCAGACATGCATGTAACCGCATGCTCCTGGCACGCTCTGTCAAGGTACTATTCATTCTGTCTGCAATACCGTTCAGCTGTGGTGTCCCTAGAGTAGTCCTCTCTAACCGAATGCCATTCATAGCACAAAACCTCTTGAACTCCTCCAGCTCGTATTCTCCACCATTATCTGATCTCAGACACTTCACCTTCAGACCTGTCTCATTCTCCACCATAGCCTTCCACTTCTTGAAGATTCCAAATGCCTCTGACTTGTGCTTCATGAAATAGATCCACACCTTTCTCAAGTGATCATCGATGAAGGTGACATAATATCTCGAACCGCCAAAAGAAGACACACTGGCTGGACCCCATATATCTGTATGACTTAACTCTAGCTTCTGAGCCTTAGGTGGTGTTCCACCCTTCTGAAAACTAACCCTCTTCTGCTTCCCAAAGATACAGTCTTCACAAACCCCGACTTCCACGGTGTCGATCCCGGTTAGATTTCCTTGTGAATGCAAAATCTTCATCCCCTTTTCGCTCATGTGCCCTAGCCTGTTGTGCCACAGATCTGTACTCTCTTTGTCAGCTGCAATTGCTAGGGTGTCACTAACATGTAAGGTGAGGTAGAGAGTTCCTAGTTTGTTGCCTCGAGCAACTATCATCGTACCATTGGAGATCCTCCACGAATCCTCAGTGAATGTCAAAACATAGTCTTCTGCTCCAAGCTGTCCCACCGAAACAAGATTCCTCTTCAGTTTCGGCACGTGTCTCACGTTATTCAAAGTCCACTTAGAGCCCTTCATCTGAATCTGCACTTCATCCTTTCCAACAATATTACAGGGCTCATTATTCCCTAGATATACTTTTCTAAAGTCCCCTGCTACATAATTCTGAAATAGCTTCCTGTTAGCAGTGGCATGGAAAGAGGCTCCTGAATCAATGACCCAAGAATTCGAATCGCTGTCCATTGTAAGAATCAAGGTATCCTGCACGATATGAGCCTCCTGCTCACCCGCATTCTTCTTTGGACTTTTGCAGACTGAAGACATATGACCCTCCTGACCGCAGTTCCAACACATTCCTTTGATAGGCCTAACCTTCGAGTTTGACCTCTTCTTTACTGATTTTGACCGATTCCTGTTCTGGTTTTCTTTTTTCCGTCTTCTGCCTCTCTGCTCAAAACTTAGAACTGAACCTGAACCTTCTTATTCGGACGATTTTCTTCTAACCTCCTCGGATAGAATCATGCTAACCACCTCACTCAGCTTCAACTTCTCCTTCCCCGTCGAATTGCTGATTGCCGTCTGTATGTAGAGAAAATTGCAAAGAAAAGAACAAAGAAAGTTGATTTATATTTCTTTAATTCCGATTACAATTCGATTATAAAAGAGAAGAGAACAAATTTGATTCTCTCCTTTGTTTAAAACTGGGTTCTTCTCGGTAGCGATGGAATGCCTCCTTCGATTACTCGTGTCGAATTTGCTCTCTGTTGATGATCCGACCGTCTTCTATCTCGTGGGAACAATAAACTTCTGTGAAAAGTTTAATGGGTAACTCTGAATGAGTTTAAGAACTCTGAACGAGTTAGAACTCTGTTAGAAGAGTTGTTAGAACCGAAAATTTGGTTAATGACCAAGCTAATATTCTGTTGTTGAAGAATCCTCTCAGATTTGATCTTCTGAATTTGATTCGAAAATCCTATCTCCAAGGATTTTACTGCTGCTGCTGTTGAATCACCGAACCTGAGTGGTTGAGATCTTGCAAATCCAACCTGCTGCTTCTTCGTACCCAAAAAGCCAGCCCCTCACTCAGTTGAGTTTGTTAAGCTTTTATAGGTGGATAAGGGGTTGTAACTGCCCTCTAAATCCGCTCCTAAGTGGGCGTGATTTCCTCAGATCGTGGGGAAATTCGGCTTGTGTTTGAACAAGTCAAAACGCCCAATCTGGCGTTCAGAACCCAACTTCGTGTCTTAGAATTGAGACGCGATGTTGGGTGTTGGCTGAACATTGATGAACGCGAGGGTCGCTCGCGTTTTGGTTTGTTGTAGCTTAGAAACGCGGGGGTCGGTGTTGGCTGGACTCCTATGAACGCGAGGGTCGCTCACATTTGGTCTGTGGCTTAGAAACGCGGGGGTCGGCGTTGGTTGGACCCCTACGAACGCGAGGGTAACTTAGAAACGCGGGGGTCGCCTGCATTTCCAGAATTGTAACGCGGGGATGACATCTGCGTTTCAGAAGGAGCTTTTTGACTTGTAACTTCTTCTGTGAAGCGTCGCAAGGACCGTTGTTCAGTAATCCTGGCTTTAGCTATAGTGGAGTGTGGAAGTCGTCAGATTATAACCTTCACTGTAGATTATGAAGACTGCTGAATAGAGTTTTCATCAGTTGTCGGAAGTGTCGTTGAATTGTAACTCTTCTCGATCTATGTGAAAAGTCCTCTATTTGCCGCTTCCATTGTTGGAACTTGAGACGGGAATCAACATCCATAGTGTATTTAAATGAATATTTGCCCACAGCTCTCTACCAAGCAACTCACCAACTACGTCCAACCTTTTATTTCTGAAATCATTACACTGCTCATCAGCATCTCTAATAGTTGCTAATATAATATCAGTCATGTTGTTGTCGCAACCATCAAGAACAATCGTCTCAGAAATGAGGCCGTGTTTGTAGCGATTGTGGGATTGCGAAGACAGTGATTAGACAGCCATCTGATTGTGACTTCCATCGTAGGAGCTTGATAGGGATCAGCTATCCATTGTGATTTTTAGACAGCCTACACCGTCACACAACCTGTCCAACTATCCGGCAACTGTGATAGTAACAATAGGGCCTGCACTTCGTTATCAAACGTGATGTTCATGGAGATAAGCTGATCAACAATCATGTTGAACTCGCTGAGATGCATCGTGAAGGACCATCCTTCTGCCATCTTGAGGTTAAAAAGAGTTTTGACTAGATGCACATTGTTTGCTGCCGACGGTTGCTCGTACATCTTCGCGAGCGCTTCCATAAGCCCCACCGTCGTATTCTCCTTCAGAATATTATGGGCTACTGATTTAGCGAGCGACAACCGGATTTACCCTAGAGCCTTCCTATCCAGTATCTCCCAATCACCATCTGACTCCTCCTTCTTCTTTCCCTTTTCCTTGCCCATCAACGGGCGATACAAGTCTTTCTGGTATAGATAGTCCTCCGTCTGTGACTTCCAGTAGACGAAGTCTGAACCGTCAAACTTTTCGATCTTTGATTTTTTCCTCTGTCATGGCTTTCATACAAATTGCTGAACGAAGCTCTGATACCAGTTGTTGGGGATTCGAAACAATCAATCGAACCCTTACTCTTTCGGACCTTGTGTTGAAAGTAGGAGAGTAGGAATAATACCACAAATAAAGATCTAACCTTGCAAAAAAAAAAGTAAAGGAGACGAACACACAGATTTAACGAGGTTCGGTAACGTGCCTACATCCTCGGGAGTCACACCACACAATCTATTTATTAATTGAAGAAGAATTATAAGCTCTCAAACTAGGGTTTAATCTTTCTGAGATTCTCTCTCTTTCTGTAGTCAAAAAGCTCTCTTTTTTTGTGTTGTTACAACCCTAAAAATGTTTAAGGTATATATAGAGTCTTGGGGAAAAGAGAATCCAAAACAGTTTAGGAAACTGTTTGACTGCGTCGCGGTCGACCGCGGCGGTCGACCGCGCAGGTCTCGCGGTCGACCGTGCCAAACGACAGAAGCTCCTCAGATTCACCAAAAAACCCGAGACCAAAAATCCTACAGGGTTTGCGCGGTCGACCACCGCGGTCGACCGCCTTCAGCTTCAGCTCCTCCCAACTCTTGTGCACGTTCGTGGTCGACCGCCGCGGTCGACCGTGGATCTGTCTGGCTGTTTACTTGTCGTTTTGATTTCAGCTCTTGTCTCGACTTTGAGTCTACACCTTAGACTAACAATATGATCTCAAACTCCTCTTAGATAGACCTTGATAGAATAAGAAAAAGATACCGTAACCAAAGTTCTAATAAGAGATCAAATTAATTAACGAACGACTAAGATTAAATCTGAAAATTTGCCAAAACACGTCATAGCCATTAATGGTTTGTCATCATCATCAATGGTCCGTTGATGATAATCGATAGTTGAATGTAGTCCAATGTTTGTGCAAATTTTAATTTTTGGATTTCTCTGATTGTTGAGTGTAGTTTGTCGATAGTCCTTGCATATCGATGGTTGACGATAGACCATTGATGGTCTAATTTCTGGTTTCTATTTTCTCTGATTCTTTCATGTAGTCCATTGATGATTTGCTTGACCATCGATGGTGCCTCTTGACCATCGATGGTTCAAAGATTGGAATTAACATTCATGTTGATTTTTACATTGTTTTGAACTGTAACTTGTTCGTACATGTATATCCCTGAAATATATTATCTCACAAATATATCAATAGTAAATGAGAGTTTGTTATTAATTGAACAAGTGATATTGCACGAACAACGTTCTAATAGGTCTTAATTAATTTGCTTCTCAAATTAGTTGTGATGAGAGTGAGATTAACCGTGAAATCGGATTCAATAAGAAACAAAATACTACAATTTTAACCATATCATATGTTAACTAGCGTCCTTCTTTTTAACTTAATTTAATTCTTAAGAACTTCCTAGATTTTACCATATTGAAAAAAAGAAGAAAGGATTGATAATATAGTATTTTATCTTGATTCCTTGTTAATGTAATAAGAACACATTAGAGAAAGTGGCATGCTTTATTAGTTGCAACCTTTTAGGAAACATAATAGGAAATCATGCCTGAAAACTTGATAGTGAGAAATAGCATGTTCGAAGTGTTTATATTGGTGAGATATATTCTATAACACCCCGCGTCATCGAGATTGGAAATTAGTTTATGTTATCAATTTTCCGATGATAAAATATTAGATAGATTCTTTTATCTATTAGTCAATGGTATTTTTGAGTGTTAGGTAGTTAAATAGATGTTTTTACAAGGTTTTATGTGCTAAAAAGCCTAAATGAGCTTTAAGTTAGAAGCGGTGAAACTGTTAATTAATCCATTAAACAAAAAATCCTTATATAAGACGTAGGTAACCCTAGAGATCAGATTTTTTTTTAGATCTTTGACACTCAGGGCCGACCAAGCAAACGGGAGGACTTTTGCTCTCCGTTCCCTAGCTTTCAGATCATTTTTAGTGGAAATACTTTCAAGAAAGTATCAACTTGCTGTCTATCGCCTTTAATTCTTTTATATGTTTCAGTTTCTGGTATTAAATGTATCTTGATCCATCATGACAATCTATTTTCTTTCTTTTCGATATATGATCATATTCATATTGATATTTTGATGTTAGAACATGCATGTATACGATGTATTTTTTACCCTAGAACTCTAGACATCTATGGAAAACTAATAAACCATGTTTCATATGTTAATATATGTTGGTAATATGTTCCGTAATTTGTTTATGATGAAAATTTTGAATTTTCATGATGTTCGAGGAGTTGTTTTCAAAACTCTAGATCGTAAAAATCTTGTTTTTGCTAAACCATGATCCTTGATATAATTTTTATGCGCAATAGATTCGTGAGTTCATGTTGAAAAGGTATAGGAAAATATCCTTAATAATAGCATGAGAAAGATACATAAAACATTAGGTTAAAAAAAATCTGTGAAATCCACCAAAACCTAGATTTTAGACATCTAGTTTGAAAAATCAGCCGTCTGGTTTAAAATATCATACGTATAGTTCAAAAATTCAGACATCTGAAAACATGTACAACCTATATTTTTATTTTTATGAGTCATTTAACTCTGTAACTTTTTCATATGACTTTCATTGATGTTGAAACTTTGCAAACACTTTTGTTAGTGAGTTCTGAAAACATTCAAATGTTTATTTGGTAATTTTGATCTTTCACTTTCTTATTTACTCAGTTGGACCAAATTTTGATGAAAGGCAATTCTTGAATTGGAATCTTTGGCTCAAACACTAACAGATTTATTGCTAACATGATATTGTTGTTTTAATAATACATGCAATATGCTATGATGATTTCTAAGTTAATGGTTTAGCTTCGGATGATATCAATTGTATCGTTTTGGATTACACATGCAACTTACGAAAATTAGAAGTTTAAATATCAGATGTTTGTCTCAATCAGCATGGTAAGCTTTTAGTTAAACATGTTAAGAAGATATAAAATCGTCTGCTAGTTAAAACCTAACTTTTCCAAACTCTTAGAATTTTTATATTTCTCGCTAAGTATTGAGTGATGATGTATAGAATGTGAGTGTATGGATTTGCAACCTCCACACTGTTGTACTTTGGAATTTCTTAGTCAATAGTTGGTTGTGCAATATAGAATAGATTAGATAATATCTTGTGTAATCACCTAAAAAATACTACCACAAAATATGTATACGGGGACGGTTATTTGGGGACGGTTTAAAACCGTCCCTTTGCCTCCTAAGGAAACGGTCATGAGACGGTTCCAACCGTCACAACATAATCTAAGACAACACTTTAAAATAAAACATTAGGCTTGAATTAGACTTAAAAAAAACCATGTAGTGAGCTAACGAGACAGTTTTATTATGAGCCCAAACTTTAACAAAAAAACAATTCTATTTTTCTTTCGTATAACCCCTCTTCACCCGATAAAAAAGAAAGAAATCAAACACCTCTCCTCAACGATCTCCTCTTTCCTCTGTGACCTCACCTCTTCTCGATGGAGCAAAACCGCAGCCTCCTCTTCACTCACGTTCGCCCGCCGACCTTCTCACCCTCGTTTTCCTCCTTGATGTCTTCACCCTCTTCATCCTCTCCTCCCTCTTCTCCTTCAACCCCGACCCCAATCTCCTACCCCCTCGACGGAACCCTAACCCTAGATTGGATCCGAACCCTAACCTCGACGGAGAAAAACCGCAGCTGAGCCCAAGGACCTTTGCATCCTCAGCTAGGATTTCTTTTGGTAGGTCAAAATTTGTGCCCGATTTCTTGTTTTTTGTGGGATTTTTTGTTGATTTTTGGGGATTTTGTTGGTGCAGTACTCCGGATTATATAACGCCGGAAATGTCGAATGGATTTGAGTTCAATAAGGTGAGATTGGTTGGTTTTGGTGTTGAGATTTTGGTAATTTGAGTGATTGTTTGATAAAAATCTGATCTTTAGGGGAGGTTTTTGCTTGTTTAGGAGAGCAATGCTTGCACTAAATCGCCAGAGAAGTCGGTTAGGAATAAGAGGCACAGAAAGGGTGTGCTCTGTATTGTTGGTGTTGTCTTCTTTTTAGATTTCGTAGAAGTTCTCTTCTAACTCTTCTCCTTCAACCCCGACCCCAATCTCCTACCCCCTCGACGGAACCCTAACCCTAGATTGGATCCGAACCCTAACCTCGACGGAGAAAAACCGCAGCTGAGCCCAAGGACCTTTGCATCCTCAGCTAGGATTTCTTTTGGTAGGTCAAAATTTGTGCCCGATTTCTTGTTTTTTGTGGGATTTTTTGTTGATTTTTGGGGATTTTGTTGGTGCAGTACTCCGGATTATATAACGCCGGAAATGTCGAATGGATTTGAGTTCAATAAGGTGAGATTGGTTGGTTTTGGTGTTGAGATTTTGGTAATTTGAGTGATTGTTTGATAAAAATCTGATCTTTAGGGGAGGTTTTTGCTTGTTTAGGAGAGCAATGCTTGCACTAAATCGCCAGAGAAGTCGGTTAGGAATAAGAGGCACAGAAAGGGTGTGCTCTGTATTGTTGGTGTTGTCTTCTTTTTAGATTTCGTAGAAGTTCTCTTCTAATTGCTAGAATTCATGAATCTTGTTAGTTGATTTAGTTATTGAGATGATAAAAGACTACTTTTTTGTGCTTTGAATTAGCTTCACTGGTGTTGCTTCATTGTAACATTCTTTATTCTTGAGCGAATGACATAAGGTTACAAAAATGCTCTGAGTTTTCTATCCCATATATATGAAGAGTTTTGATCTTACAGTTTGATGCGGCATAATTATGTACCAAATTGCAAGTGCACAATTGATCAAGTTATAGTATAAAAGTTATCGATCCCACGAGGAAGGTGATTTTAAGAGATTATTAGAATAGGTTCTTATGTTGTGTGCGTGACAATTAGGAATAAAGAATAAGTATGATTGTGATGAGTGATTGTTGTGAATATATGCAAGAGACAATAAATTGCATTTTAGAGGAGAGAAGAAAGAATTAAAGAATAAATGAAATCACAAGGCAAGAATGAAGAATGAATAAAATCAAGAAATAAAACCAAGAATGAAAAGAAAATTTAAGAAAGTCAAGATGGAGGATTTAAAAGAGGTAAGAAATCTAGAATATAATCCACTAACCAATTTCAATTACAAAATATAAACTATTCTTTTTTTATCATATTTCAACTTAGATTTATTAAGCATAGATTATCAAACCATTTAAGAAAAGTATAACCTATCAAATTATCATCTAAGTCAAAATTACTATTCATGATAAGAACAACAACATGATAATAATCCTAGAATTCATAAGCATAACCTATCAAACCATTTAAGATAAGCATAGATTATCAAATTCTTCTTCTACCGATTAGTTCTCTAGTTGATTATCCTAAACATGAACATTTTAAATAAAAGAGAATAATTCATACAAAATAAAGAAAATTAGACTAGTTTCATACAATTCTAATACTCCTACAAGAATTAATTTCACATCTTAAGAAATAAAAGCAAGAAGAAAAAGACTAATTATAAAATTAAAAAGAAAAAAAAATCTAAACTATGAACAAGAAATAAATCTAATTATAAAGAAAATAAAAATCTAAACTACAAAATAAATTGCAGAAATTAAATGCAAGAAAAATAAATCTACTCTACAAATTAAAATGCAAAAAGAAATAAAAAAGATAAGAAAATAAATCTACACTACAAGCATGAATTTAAATCTAACTAATAAGCAATAATAAAGAAATTACTAAAAAGAAATAAAAGAGAAAAGAAATACAAACCTTCAAATTGCTCTTCATCTCCATCCTCATCATTCAACAAAGAGGAGAAAGAACAAATTTAAAGTGGAAAAAAATTATTATTATTAATTACAACTAAAGTTATAATTTTTGGAAGGCCTTCTCAATTAAGAGTAGCCCTCCTCTCCAAATAGAGTTACAAAATTTTTCACACCCTTAACCCCTCACTCTCTACCCCTATTTATAATAATCATCAATGGATATGAGCCATTGGATTTGTCTTGAGCCCCAAGCAAAACAATCTCCACATTTGAATTTGTTTTTTGTTCTTCTCTAGCCCAACATAGGAGGCCCATATGAAAAAATAAATGAAAATCCAAGTTGCAAAAGCCAAGTCCTGTCCAATTTGATTTTGAAAATCTGCAGCACCTAAGTCCATTCATGATTCATTTGAGAAAATGAAAATGTAAGCAAGTCCGGCCCAATGGAGATGATCATCCAAATCTGCAGCAAAGAAAACAAGTCCGACCCAATTGATTTTCAAATCCAACTCTCTACAACCAAGTCCGGTCCATTGGGGAAATGACATATGATTTTCAAAATTAAAAACCAATGTCTGCAGCACCGGTTCCAATGGCCAATGATGAAAGTCCGGTCTCCAATCTCTGCAGCAACCGGCCCAATGGAATTAATGGGTGTAATCATCTTTGGGCTTTCAAGCTTCAAATATTTCACTTTAGAAAAAAAAACCGAAAATCCAACAGCAAACAAGTCCGGCGCAATGGCATTTGAATTGATTTTTGACTTTTTAGGCTTAATCTTCATGGCTTGTTTTTGGCTTCATGAGCCTTGATTTTGCTTCAATATAATGAGGTGTTGGAGGTCATTTTCTTCACTTGCTTGATGGGCTTCATTCATTTTGGGCTTCAATCATTTTCCTCTTTTAAGCTTTTGCTTCATGGGCTTCTAAAATGCTACAAAATAGAGAAGAGAGATTTTGAGGGGTTTTTAACATTTAATAATATTTATTTATATTTTCATTCAATTATGTGCAAACTAATCTAACAACAATTATTAATGGTATATTTATTCATGTAAAATAGATAATGAGGGTATAAAATTGTAATAAAAATATGATTATCACAGTCTATGGTTTTGGGTAATTTGGTTAGTTTTTGAATATTAAGTTCTAATGAAACTCAATAATGGGTAGGTTAGCATTGTAAAGTGTTTGGATTTTCAACATCCAAATGCTAATTGTGCAAAAAGCTTATCACTGCTGCATTGAGCTCACTGTTTGTTTGAGTTATCCAAGCGAGCTGCAAAGTCTTTTAAATGCGTTATAGTCATTTCCTTTTTTTATTTCACTTCCCTTTTCAGTTCTTGAAACAATACAAGAACAAGAATTATAGCTCAGCATCTTTAAAACATTTAGGACATAGATTTTATATATAGGATTATATTACTATAAATATCTTTTATCTAAATTATGCTTTTCACTATTTAATCATTGCTTTTATATGTTTTTGTGTAGATGTTAAATATGGAAACCTGGCCGATTGCAACATCCAGAAGGAGTTGACGCTCCACTTCGTCCTCCGTCTCCGCGGTGGCGCCAAGAAGAGGAAGAAGAAGAAGAAGAAGGTAATGCTCCGTTCTCCCCATATTTTTGTTGTTTCCCCCCTCTTACTGAAATCATTATTTTTAATTCTTCTCCGATCGTAGCCTGAAACAACTCCTCACTGTCGTGATCTATTTGCTTGTAATAGAAAATCCTATGTAGTGTTTTTTTGTCCCCCTCTCTCTCCCCCCTAATGAGGCCGCTCACCGGCCTTCTCGTCTCCTTCTTAGTTATCTCTTCCTCCTTTATTCCGATCCATGGCGCCTCAGATTCTAAACAGGAAGAGACGAAGAAGAAGAACACGAAGCTAGTGATGATTTGCTCGGTTATCCCAACTTGTAAGTTTGATTTCTCCTTTTGCCCCTGATTTAGATTTCTTTCTCCGTTCCAAACTTGATGGGATCACAATCTGATGAAGGGGACGCTGATTGAAGTGTTGTCATGATTAAGTTTGGGCCTGAAACCTTGAACCTGTCAATTTAGTTAATTTTGGGGGGTTATGTTTAAGAAATTCCGAGCTGCTTCTTGAAATTTGTCAACATTCACTCTAGTTTCATGTTAGGACAGTCAAAATTGAATCTTTTTTATTTTAGTGCTCTTCTTCATAATATTATTGCAAGTAAAACCCATAATGGGCAAGGCATCTAATTTAAGATTTGTGTGCGTTTGTTCCTATCTGAGGGGTTGATCTTAAGTCTTAACATTAGCATGTGTTTGGGCTAGGACTTAATTAATATGCAAAGAGCTGTCTAGTAAGATGTAACGATTGATAGTTTCATCACATCACTTTCTGATTGCAGAGACGAGGATTCCTTGCTGAACTCCAAATACCCGAGGCATCTGGAATTGAGATGGCAGAGTGAGATTAGCTCAAGCATTTATGCTACTCCCTTGGTTGCTAACATTAATAGGTAAAAAGATTTGTTTTACTCTATACATGTGATTCATTGTTTGAGGTTATATGCTGATGTGCATCGTTTTATTTGCAATAGTTAAATAGAGTATATCAGGTTTGTGCTGTATAGGGGATGGGGTTCTTAGGAGTAGGAAACAGAAGCAACAATTTTCATTTAATTTTTATAAGCATGGGAAAAACCTGAAACTTGAAAGAGAGTCTTAAAACTGGAAAATTGTTGATATTGTTTGTTGCGTGCTGTAAAATTGTCGATATTGTTGGACTGGATGAACAATTTGTATTGCAGAGAAATGAGATTGGTTTTTGTTGGTAGTGTGAAGTGTCTCACTGTTGCCAACCCTTAATTTTGATGTGCAGGGCTTCGGATTTTCCACGGGAATATGATGGTGCTTGTCTTCAGATGTGTGTATCATATACCCAGCTGCCCAAATCGTTCTTTTTCTGGTCCAGTGGACAGACTGTAGATTTGCGGGGGCTCTTGGTTTGATGAGGATCTTAATGTATAAGGTTGATATCTTCCTAACCTGAGGATTTGTCCTCTTTTGTATTGAGCACCAGATTCCTAATGTATTGCAGGCCGAGAACTTTTTATTTGCAGGTTTATGTCGACGAAAGAACGACTACGTCAATATATGAAAGAAAAGCAAGTATCAAGGAGTTTTATGGTAAATTACTTGGCTTGCATTCATCTAAGAACTTAATTTAATTTTTAAATTCTTAAATTCACATTATTGATTATAATGTTAATGTCAGCTATAATTTTTCCCTCTCTGATGCAACTGCACAAGGGGATAACTGATATGGAGGATTAAAAAACAAAAAGCAGTGTGTATGGAAAGATACAGAAGGAGAGACGATGATGATATGAGGCTATTATCTGATATAGATGATGATATGAGGCTATTATCCGATATAGATGATGAAAGTGAAGAAGAATGTAGGATCTGCATGGAAGTGAACAGCAAGGTTGTACTACCCAACTGCAGCCATGCTATGTGCATGAAATGCTATCATGAATAGTATGTATCTATTCGCCAGATAAACTTTCTCATATCATCTTGTTTTTTCCTTATCTTTTTTGATGTTTATAGTTGCTCCTTTATCCTTCACTACTCGAGTAGTAAAACACGTGGTATGTGAAGTGGACTGCCTATGCGTTGCGTGAGTCAGGCAATGCATAGTATTTAATTGCTTGTGTCCTGCATATCCAGTTAGCAAAATTGGTTGGAATTGGATAATTAATACTTGTTGAGGTTGTTTAAAGTACCAAAAACTTGAAACTAGAAAAGTGATAATTGTTCGAGAATACTGGAAAATTTAGTATCATATATGTATATGTAATGTAATTGATTATGTAATTGATTTTATTTTATATAAAACCCAGTTGACATTCTTTAAAAAATTGGTTATTTTTGAGTTTCTGGACATGACTACAGTGCCCTATACAATAACACGAGATTGACGCATCCATTCTGTTGATTGTCAAAATGAGCTGTCAATTTTAAGAGGAGAAACAAATAACACGAGATTGACGCATCCATTCTGTTGATTGTCAAAATGAGCTGTCAATTTTAAGAGGAGAAACAAATGGCCTTCTTTGAAACATGGATTATGTTCGATTGTCAAAATGAGCTGTCAATTTTAAGAGGAGAAACAAATGGCCTTCTTTGAAACATGGATTATGTTCCCTTCATTGAGGTTCTTGATATTTTTGAGACCGGGGGCACTGGAGGCATGTTGAAAGATTCTATTAATAAGCTTGAAAGGATTAAGATTTCGAAGGAGAACAATGTTGATGACTCTGGAGATATTTGTCTTCAGGTTTGTTCATGGACATATTTTGATAGCTTTATGTTAAAAAAATTCATGTTTTGGGGGAAATGTTAACTTGGCTTTATTCATTTGATTGTGTAAATTAGACGTACGTTGATTCCTGAAGTGTTGAGCTTCCTTCTCTTTCCTTTGTTGTAGTTAAATGGGCAAATGAACGGCCTGTTTATTAAATAGGCGGGCAAAACCTGCCCATTTAGAAAATATTAAATGGATCATAAATGGATAAATGGGCAAAACATGCCCGCCCATTTAATACCAAAACCCACCCATTTAACATCCCTAGCACTAAGTTATGTTCTTTCAACTCTTATGTAATATGCTTATCTTTTTATCTTAATGTATGCATGAAAACATCTGAAGATCCATGCTTATCACTCTTTGTGGGATTTATTTGTTGTGAAGATTTAGAACTTAATCGTCTTAATAGAGACCTTTTGATCTTTTGATTAAGTAGTAGCTCTTTGTTTTAATCATGGAGGAATTATGATATGTGATTTGGACAAAAGCAAAAACTTGTGATGAATCTCAATCCTAATACTGTAATATTGTTCTTCATTATAATGAATTGTTTATTATATTAAGACTAAAGTTTGGTTAGTTTGTGTGTAAAACTTGGACTATTGTTTCTTTGTATGTGATGGACTAATGTGTGATATCTGGATGATTTGCTTTGATCAGTAAAAATTAAAAACCGTCCCCTTTGCTATATATAACTGTTCTCATATCTTTACATCTGAAAACCATCCCCATTGCTAAAAACCGTCCTCATTGCTAACCGTCTCCTTTGATATAAAAACTCTCCCCATAGATCACTGTTTGTGGGAAAATTTGTAATAAGAAAAATAATGAAAGAATCGTATTTGATTTATTTTCTCTAACTGCTTAGAAAAAGAATGATTACAACTCTCTCAATCTCGATTACAATTGGATTTCCTGATTACAAAAGAGAGGAGAATGAATTTGATTTTTTCCTTTATTTAAAACTGGGTTCTTCTAGGTAGCGATGAGATGCTTCCCTCGAATGTTCGCGTCGAGTTTGCTTCTCGTTGATGATCCGAACGTCTTGATTCACTGGAACGTGATTTTCTCCTCACGATTTGACGTTGTAGAAAACTTGCAAAGCAAGTTTTAGAACTCTTGATGAGTTAATAACTCTGAACGAGTTTGAAACTCTATGAAAGAGTTGATTTAATCGAAAATCGGTTTAACAAGCCAAGGCCGAAGGCTTCAAGGAACTTTGTCGCTGCAGGAAGCTCCAGTAATTCCCCTAAAAAGTCAGCCGAAGATCTCTTCTTTGCTGCCAATTCTCATGTCAAAAAAGCCAGCCTTTAACTCGGTTGAGTTTACCCCTATTTATAGGAGATTAATGGGTATAACCGTCCCCTTAATTCGCTCCTAAGTGGGGCTGAATGGGGTGTAACCTCCCCCTTAAACAGTTCCCCAAATCATGGAGAAAACGGTTATGAAACCGTTCAATTCGTGCTTTGAACGAGTCAAACGCTGAAAAATAGCGTTCAGGGCCCGAACTCGGCGTTTTTAGACTAAAAACGCAGAGTTGGGCCTATTTTGGTGGCTGAAAGCACAGGCGCGCTGCGTTGTAAATCTGAAATGTAGAGTTGGGACGTAGAGATGAATTCTGCGTTTTGGCATGTAAGACGCAGAGATGAACTCTGTGTTTTGGCATCTGAGACGCAGTGATGAACTCTGCATTTTGGCATCTGAGACGCAGAGATGAACTCTGTGTTTTGGACCTGGGATGCAGAGTTGGGCTCTGCATGAACTCTGCGTTTTGAGTCCACGAACTCTGCGTTTCGAGTTTGGAATGTAGCCACGACCTCTGCGTTTTGAATCTCAAATGCGGTCACGACCTCTGCGTTTTGAGTTTAGAACGCGGGCATGACCTCTGCGTTTTGAGTTCAGAACACGGGCATGACCTCTGCGTTTTGAATCTTGGATGCAGAGGTGAGCCTTAGGCATGCTCGGCGAGCTTCAGGCTAAGTTCAATGTTCAGGCGAAGTGCAGTCTCACAGACGGACCTCAGAACATAACTTGCTGCGAAGAACATGTCATAACTTTCAAACTGTAAGTCGGAATTAGACGAATTATATATGAAAATTAGCTATCTTTTTTTAGGTGGTTGGTGTATTTTGGAGTAGAGAGTTGATTGATTCGAGAATAGTGGTTATATAGGTACATATATGTTGATTTTATTTTTTGTTTTGGCAATAATTTTTTATTTTAAAGGGTTTTCTTATAGAACCTTTGATAAATGAATTTTTATAAAATACTTCTCAAAAATTTTATATTTAATATTAAAATAAGAGGCTTAAGTATATCATTAGAACATCACTATTGTCCACGTGTATGCTGGCAGCCTAGTCACGCACCGTCGAGGTCTTGGGAGTGTGACATATTTTATACACATGAAGTAAGTTTTTGGATAAATGAGATTCTAGTGTTGTTATAAGGGTATCACGTCTGTGCTATACGAAATTCTATACAATCAGTATAAATTTTCATACGACATTCATATCAAAGACAAAGGATCCCCTCTAGTTATACTAAATTATAAGAAAAACATTTTCCTCAATGAATGAGATGTCCTCTATAAGATTCTGCTAGATGAATGTCGAGATGTTTAGATAGGGGTGTCTAAATAGATCGAGCCGAGCAAAAGCTCTCATTCAGGTTTGTTAGATTTACTGGGGAAAGCACTAGGTAGCTCGATCATTTTCCTTTTTTTTTCAAAAAGATGTAAATTCTTTTTAAAAAATCACTTATAATTTTTGCAAAAAAGAAAATTTGTAACTTCAGAAAATTTAAAAAGATGTAAAATTAAGTTGTTTTAATTGTAGCTTTAGAAAATTTAACAAGATGTAAAATTAAGTTATTTTAATTGTAGCTTCAGAAAATTTAACAAGATGTAAAATTATGATTCCAATCATCAGGTAATTATCTAGCACCACCCAATATTTATGTTATTTTAATTTGTGTATTTTTCTATTTTAATAGTTTTCAAATTTTTTGTTTTTTAGATTGTCAGTTTTTAATTCCTACCATAAATTATTATTTTGATCTTCGAAAAATACATCAGGTAATTAATCTAGAACCATACAATATTTATGTTATTTTTATTGATGTATTATTTTATGTTATTTTAAATTTTTTTCAAATTTTATTTTTTTAAATTGTCGATTTTTAGTTTTTGGTAGTTTTAAAATTTTTAGTTTATGTAATATTATGTCATTGCTATTAATGATGGACATAAAATCAATTTTGTGAAGTACAAAAAAATGATACAAAATATTTCATTTCATTTAAAATTAGTTGAATAATTTTGGTAAGATTTTTAAAAAATATCTAACAAATATATCCATCTATATATGCCTTATAACTAAAATTTTTAAAAATATTTTCAATTTTGATATAATATGAATTTTATTAAATATAAATTGTTGTAATATTGCTATAATATTTTAGCATTAATTTTTTTGATTTTTAGAAAATAATTTGATGTAATATTTTGTAATTTTTTTAAAAAGTAATTTTTAATTTTTGGTTTCTTAAAAATATTTTCTATTTTCAAAAAATATTTTTTTCGATTTGAGAAAATATGAATTTTTAAGATTAGTTAAAAATATAATAGCAACTTTTTATCTATAAAATAAAAATATTTTTAGTTTTTAATAATATTATAGTAATTATAGTATAATTTTAAAAATATATTTTATTTTTTAAATTTTAAAATTTTTAAAATATTTTTTTTAAAATTATACTACTTTAAATATATTTTTGGGTTTTTAAATTATTAGAGTGATTAAATACAAATAAAAATATTTTTATTTTTGAAAATATTACATCAATTGTAACAAATTTTTTAAAATATATGTAAGCATTATCGAATTTTTAGAATATCTTTAATAACTAATTCAAATGAGATATTTATATAGATAAAATCAATTTATAATTAGATATTCTGATATAAAAAATTAATTTATAATCAATTAGAATATCATTGGTAATATAATTAGTAATTTAATTCAAATCAGATATTCATACATAGATATAATTAATATATAATTAGATATTTAGATATACAAAAAACTGTTAGGGCTCGTGTTTATGATCCTATTATCTAATGTTATTTTGGTGATTTCCAAACAATCCCTAATATCATTTGTCTAGTGTTTGTATTTCCCTATTAGGTAATCTAGACAAACAACATAGTTGGAGGTTGGATGGATTGCGCCTTAATGATGACATTCAATGGAGGTTAGCGGAATATCGGAATGAAGCCAATATATTCAAGTCAAAGATTCAAGATCAAACTTCATTCACAACCAAGACGAGCTTTATCGAAGACCTATATCTTGAGTATAATGTTTTAAGTTTATATTTTGTGTGTTTATGCTTTGTAAAACCTCAAAAATTTGAATATTTTGTGATAAATAATAATAAATATGTTATATATTTATTAATAACATATTATGATGTTTGAGTATGCTAGGAATTGATTTGAGATCAATTCAATGTATATATGTATATATATAAGAGCAAATGCACAAATCATGCTTGATGTATAAATCTGGAAATTTATGACCAGTTGAGAGATTTTATATTTTACACACTGATACGTTATGAATATGGAAAAACTTAAAAGACCAAAGTTATAGATATCTTCATCATCTTTCCAACAAATCTTTAATAACCTCATTCTGAGGTCGGATGTAAAAGTTACAGCCAAACTACCGAAGAGTATGTTTCTAGTCAGACTGGGTTTTTTAGTTTCGAGTTTCGGGTTTTGGGATGTAGTTTTTCGGGTTTGCTGTCATATATACACATGTTTAAACATGAAAAACACATCTTTTTTCCTATGTTCCAAACCCTAGCAGCCTCTTTTCCCCTCTCTCAAACCCTACTTCTTTTCTTTGGCGATTTTGAGGGATTTCGGAGGATTTTTCAGTGGGTTTTGTGCAGTGCAGCGAAGGGGATTAGTTCTCTTTCACGTGGCAGGAGTTTTTCAGCATATGAGGCGCATAACATCTCGCCCAACTCTGCACCCTTTTATTTTGCACGTTTTATTAAGTTTTATTCAGATTTTTCGAGCCTAAAACGTATTTTTAGTGTACAAAAGATAGATTTTTATAACTTATGAAGTGAGAATACATTATCATAATTTTCTAATTGATTATAATAGTAACCTTGACAAATTTCAGATCTGACATTTATTAATCATGAATTAAATCACAAGTTTTTGCTTTTAAAATGTTTAAACATGTGTATTTAAATGTTTAGAGTTTCGATGATATATTTACATGCTAATATTTCGTTTCTTGTTGTTTCATATATGTTGATATCAATAATATTATGCTTGAAAAATAATGATATCACTTCTAGATTTGTTTCGAAGCAGACATAAACTTGTGAAGGGTTTCTGCCTGTTTCGGTTGATCACCAGCACAGTTTGTGCATGTTTACTTTTGTTGTGTGCTTTAATGTAAATGAGGAGTCGCCTTAAATTTTTGGCGTTAGAAATGATTGTTTATTATGTATCTTCATATGTAAGACGGATCGCAGACATGAGTTTAGATTTGCACACCGAGACACGTGTGAAATTAGTGTATATACATCCTTTTCATATATCTCATTGATATTCTACACATTTCATTCACTCCATGTGTTGGGCAATTATTATGTGCAGTCCATGTGTTGGATATTTATTATATTCAGTCCATGTGTTGGATATTCATTATATTCAGTCCATATGTTGGACATTCATTATTCAGTCCATGTGTTAGACAATTTATATATGCAGTCCATGTGTTGGACATCCACTACACCTAGTCTTAGTCCATGTGTTGGACACCTGTTTAAACCTTGAGTATGACACTTACACTTACATAGGCTGGACATGACACTTATGTGGGTTTTGACATGACATGGTATTTGAGTTCTGAGATGGGTTAGTCTTCTTTATATTATTGTTCCTGTATTAGATCTTGGGTTTGGTATTTAGGGATTTACAATTTGAGATACAAGGTATATACATGATAGTTTTCTTGTTTGGATTATTTCGCTCGACGTACCTATGCTCGTGTTGTAATTTCCTAAATACTAAAATTCTCTTATTGTTAGGATCAATGATTTTATGTATATATGTATTAACTATATTTTCTATATGCAACGAGCCCTCTCCCTTGGGGTTGGTTGTGATGTTGCTCGCTAGCTGTAAAACCCCGGAAATTTCTACAATAAATATATGTGAAATATTAATAGTAAGTATTTTCCTTGTGATGAAAAATATATCTATACACATATATATGTAATTATCTGTGTTTGAGAACCCAACAAGTGAATTTAAGTGAGAGTATTCGAGTAGTAACTGGCCAGCACAAAAATTACCTGAACCAGGCATTTTAGTGCTGACCGGTCGACCGACGCGGTCGACCGGTACGGTCGACCGAGCAGCGGTCAGTTGTTTTCCAGGTTGTTTTTCTTTGCGGTTCTGTTTCGGGTCTATTGGGTTCGGGTCGGGTTTGTGAATGGGTTTATAAGCTAACGACCCAGAGAGAGAGAGACTCCCTCAGTTTTGAAACGCAAAACCCTAGCCCCTTTCTCTCCCCTCTCAAAACCCTAGCTGCACCTGGTGATTTTGGGAGTTTGGAAGAGTTCCAGGGGATCTTTCGCGGATCTGAGCAGGAGGATCATCTCCAGAGCAGTTGTCAACACTCAAGGCGAGTAATTTCTCGCCCAACCCCCACCCCTTTTCGTTTTCATGTCAAGAACTGAGTTTTCATTGGGTTTTATGGAGCCAAACATGTATTTTTGTATAGCTAATAGAATATTGTGGCATAGAACATGGATTTGGGGTTTTACCTGTTTTAAAAA